>NW_019392588.1:0-9325 GCF_000671375.1 Centruroides sculpturatus
TAGGCTCCGTATGTGGCCTAGAGTCTCCCGGCAGGTAGGACAAGTCGAGATTCTCGGTCGGCACTGGGAGCATATCATGTGCCCATTCGTACATTGCGAGACGGGCGGTCTAACTATCGTAAGACAAACCGGGCAGCTCAACAATGCCGTTATGGCTGCTTCACGATCAGAGGAGGCCATGTGTCTCTGGAAGGTAGAAAAGTATATGTAAGGAAATGAGGGGAACGGTATCATCTAAGATTTCGGAATGGTTGTTATCTCTCTCGGGATGAAATCCCGTTTTTCTCTATATTTAGTATGCCCGCTTTAACTTAAGGGGAAGAGGATCGACTAGTAGTAGGAGAAATAAATCGAGGTATGCGGCTTCGGGTGGGTCGAGGCATAACCCAAGGTTGATCTGCAACTGGCCCTTGGCTTCTAAGAGCGTAAGGAGGCGTAGACTCCAATTCTCCTTCTGTTTCTGGTTCCGGGCTTTCACTTTCTTCTTCGTCCGCAGATTCCTCACTTGAACTTTCACCTTCTGCTTCTTGTGGTTTTTCCAGAGGGGAAGTAGGGATGGAAGCTAAAATGAATTCATCCCATGGATCGGGTGTAAGATATTGTTGCTGCTCCGCTGTATCCTCTTCCGGTGTGGAGACAATTGACTCGGTTGTTGTTTCTGGGTCAAGGTTGAATTCCTGTCTAGCGCTAGTTGGTTTAATTCGGTCGGCGTGTACATGTAGTTTTCGTTTTGTCTTGATATTTTCGATCTTAAAATTAACAGGACCGAGGATTTCAATAATTCGATAAGGTCCTGACCATCGAGGGGCTAATTTTTGTTTTTGGCCTCTAGGTACCACGACTTCTTTTAATAATACTCGATCTCCCACTTGATAATGCGGGGGTTTATTTTGTCGGCGGTGTCTTGTTTGTCTTGCTTCTGCCGCTTGTTCGGAAAATTTCTGAGCCGTTTCATGGGCGTGTTGCATTCGTAGTCGTAATTCAGAGGCAAAATTGTCTTCCACATCATAGGCTATAGTAGCTGGGCTTGTAACTAGGTCAAATGGATAAGTTGGGTCTCTCCCATATAAAAGGAAAAAGGGACTTTCATTTGTAGATGCATGTATAGACGTATTATATGCAAACAGAGCATAAGGGATCCATTCGTCCCAATCTCGTTGGTCTTTGGCCACATAGTGTGATAGGATATCGATTAAAGTCTTGTTAAATCGTTCAACAACACCATTACAGGCGGGATGATAGGCCGTTGTGAGGAGTCTTTTTATTTGTAATAGTTTGCACACTTCTGTAAACATTTTCGAGATTAGGTTAGGAGCTCTATCAGTCAATAGTTGGGTCGGTGTTGAGTGACGTAATACAATGTGAGTGACGAATGCCTTAGCTATAGTTTTGCTGGTGACGTCAGGGATTGGGATGGCTTCCGCATATCGACTAAAGTGATCGACGAAGACTAGGATATATTTATTTCCGTTAGTAGTACTAGGAAGTGGTCCTACAATATCCATTGCGGTTCTTTCGAACACGTGGGATAGAGGAGAGAATAATTGTAATTCAGCTTGTGCTCGTCTACCTCTTCGTCTGTGTTTCGCACAGGTTTGGCAACTTTTACAATAATTGCGAATTTCTTTTGCCATTTCTGGCCAATAAAATGATTTTGCGATCTTGGTTCGCATTTTTAATTCTCCTAAATGTCCGGATAAGGGATTATCATGGAATGTGAATAGGATATAATTTTTAAGACTGGTAGGCACGACAATTTGTTCCCACCAATCCGTATGTCGTTTATTTGTGCCTTTATGGCAAAGTGCTCCTTCATCATTCAGGAAAAAATCTTCTAAGGACAAGTTATTATAAGATCCTACCGTTTCTCCCTCTTTTAAGGCTTGTATAATGGGACTCCACCGTCCATCACTCTGTTGCAGGTTGGCAAATTGGGCCACAGAAAAAATAGGTTCAACATCTTTTATTTGTCGAATTGGAATACGACTAAGAGCATCGGCGTTTTTATGAGAGTTTCCAGCCTTATGTATAACGTCAAAGTCGAATTCCTGAAGGAAAATAATCCAGCGAGATAACCTCGAATTTGTTGTGGAATCTTTGCAATCAAGTAGCCATCGAAGAGGTCGATGGTCAGTAATAATTGTAAATTTTCGTCCATATAAGTAAGGTTTAAAATATTTTACAGCCCACACTGTGGCTAAACACTCCTTTTCGGTCGTACTGTAATTTAGTTCCGGTTTTCTAAGTAGTCGACTTGCATAGGCAATCGGTTTCTCCTTGCCATTTTCTTCCTGTGACAATACAGCTCCGAGGGCAGAATTGGAGGCATCGGTAGCAAGGATAAAAGGTTTTGCAAAATCAGGAGACTTTAATAAGGGTGCTGAGGTCAGAATTTCCTTAAGTTTTTCGAAGCTTTCTTGTTGATTTGGTCCCCATTCAAATGGTACCTCCTTTTTGAGCAGGTCCGTTAGAGGTTTAGCGAGATGGGCATAAGCATCCACATGTCTCCGATAATAGCCAGTTAACCCCAAAAAGGATCGAATCTCTCGCTCATTTTCCGGTCTAGGAAAAGTTAGAACACATTTTATTTTTTCAGAATCAGGTTTTATTCCTTGTTCGGAAATTTCATGTCCGAGAAATTTTATTTGGCGTTGTAGGAAATGACATTTCTTAGGTTTTAATTTTATCCCCGCTTCTCCTAATCGTATAAATATTTGTTCGAGCCGCTTGAGATGAGCAGGAAAGTCTGGGCTGAAAGTTAAAATGTCGTCCATGTACACAAGACAGGTTTTTCCTTTTAATCCATGTAATACGAAGTCCATCGTACGTTCAAATGCCGCAGGCGAATTACGTAAACCCATCGGACAGCGATTCCATTGATAATGCCCATCAGGGGTAGAGAAGGCTGTCTTCTCCTTATCGCATACACTTAATTGCCAAAATCCGGAAATTGTATCCATTGTCGAAAAATATTTTGCTTGTCCCATCAGACTAAGGGATTCTTGCACCAGGGGGAGAGGATAAGGGTCTACCTTTGTAATTTTATTGAGCTTCCTATAGTCGATTACCAGACGAAGACTGCCATCTTTTTTTTTCACCAGGAGAGCGGCCGAACTCCAAGGAGAAGTAGAATGTTCAATAATGTTATGGGCCAAAAGGCCATCAACGATCTCATTTAATTGTTGCCGTTGGGCATAGGGAATTCTATAAGGGGGAGAGTAAATTGGGGCTGCATCACCCGTATCAATCTTATGTTGCACTAAATCACAATATCCTAAGTCATAATCATCCAAGGCAAAAATGTGTCGATATTTATATAATAAGGTTGATAGGCTTTGTTTCTCCTGTTCCGGAATATCAGTCCAGTCAAAAAGTTGGTCAAATTCTGTTTTTGACAAAGTTGCGGTCTTTCCCTCCTTTATAACATCCACAGGATTGTGTTCTTCTATCGCGTCGAAAAAAGTGCCCACCTTGAGGCCTTTCTCTAGTTTAATTGTTTTATAAGTAGCATTGAGGAGACGAATGGGAACTTGCCCCTTTTTATTGGGAGTGACCAAGAGATTGGCTCCCGAAATCCCTTCCTGTGGGAAGTGGCTTGTTTCTATCACTCCGATATTTCTATTCTGCTTAACTCCCATAATCTTGGCGGTTATGATATTCTCTGTCCTAGGAGGAAGTCGACAAGTTTCTACTAACACTACTTCTTTGCCTTCCTCTGTTCCTTGCATAGTGTGGTGTTTCTTCCCGGGCTTTAGCCCTTTCGCTGATTGGGTTGTGTCCTTTTTAATCCAATTTTGTTTTCTCTCACTTTGTCCCCTCACTAATTCTTTCTTTGGCTCTATTGGTTGTGTATCGGGTCTCTCCGTCTGCGGAGGAATAATCATCTCTCCCGCTCGTAAATCAATAAGGAAACCTTTTTCAGTAATCATATCTCGTCCAATAATTCCGTCACATGGGTAGGTAACATCTATGTCAACTAGACAACACGCGAACGGGAATTGTAAATTCCCTATTCGGAATGTAGGATATATTATACCATAGGTTTGTATAAGGTGGCCGGTAGCACTTCTTAAATCAGTTTCTTTATTCCTATCTACGGATACTATTTCTTTTATAGTGTTCGCAAAAGCTCTGGATAACAGAGAGACCTTGGCTCCCGTATCTATTTGCACTACTGCCGGCTTTCCTCCAATATAACAATCAACCATAGCCTCACTTGGTGACGTTGTATATTTAGGGTTAAATATAGGATATATATTTCGATTTCGTTCCTGAGGGGTTTCATACATCCTCCGAGGCTGAGATTTAGACTTTCTCTTCAGTTCACTTGTAGGAAAAGGGAAGTTAGTATCGCTTCTAGCATCCAGTTGGGGTCGTCGACCTTTGACGCTTTGAACGTTGCCTTTCCAACGGGGTTTCGTTGGTTCCGAAGGTTGCGCNTTACATTTATTTATCGACCTTTAACTGTTTAGTTAAAGGTTTAAAGGCGGAAATACTAGATAGAAAATACATAGGTTTTAATGAAGTATTTTTTATTTATTTAAAAACGTACAAAATTATTTTAAATGTTTTACGAAAGGACATTATACGCGAAATATTTCTTTCTTACGAAAAATTGTTTTATTTTTCGTTTTTGCTTTGTCAGAAAAATATGCATTTCGTCATACCGTGTGAGAGTGATGAAACGAATATTTCTCTTTTTTATCAATACCTACGAGTTTAAAATTATCAAATACGCACGAATATAATGATATATTAACGCCAGTGCCATTATAAGTTATAAATACCACGGTATATGTATTCGACGCTGGCGTGTAGGCTCCGTTAAGACAGGTTTTACTCTATATACGTATACAACTGGCTCTATATGTATCTTTAGAGGCGGCGGAGAATAAGTTTACGCATATTGTTTCTTTTGTTCATAAATCTAAACAAGTTTACTTACGTATAAAACATTTAGGCATTCTAGGATTTAAAAAGTTTTAATCGAATAAATAACAATGATAATGTCGTATACTGTATTCGTTCCTTGCTGGGTGACACTCGTCTACAAATTCTGACTTTTGCCACACTTCCCACGGCCACTCGTAACGCGCGTCACCCGCGTTTTGAACGCGTTGGAGGAGCGACGCGTCGCGAATTCGATACGTGAATGATCTGACGGAAAGAGTCGGTATGCGGCGACGCGCTACGCGGGCCATCTGCCGAGGTAGAAATGCCTCCCGGGACGTCTTTTATGGGAAACTCGGTGGCGTAGCGTAGTGGGGGCGGCGAAATTTCATAAATAATAATAATATCTTGTAAAAATTTGAACCATTTCATTTCATATTTTTGTCGCACCTAGTCCGGTTTTCGCCCGGACAGTCCGGGAATCGACTCACGGTCCGGGCGAACTATTAATTTTGTCCGGGAATATCGTGCGCAACCTGTCGATTTTTTTTTGCTTGTACGATTCGTATTCCTACACGTCTCCAATATTCGATAGGGCTAGGTCATCTGTAGTTGTTTTTTCTTAATTTAGTTACTTACGTTACTCCTACCCGAGTCTCCCTAGTCCCTAAGTGTAACTCATTAGAACCGCCATGCGCTGCGCCTTATTCTTCGCGTCGCAAAATGACATACGCGTGCGTCAGGAACTTCCGTTCGAACAAACCTCACCCGTCGTCCGGGTCGGCGATTTTGAAAAGGTGGCGACACTAGCACGGATTTTTTCATTACTTATTCTGTGACGAAACTGAATTTTAGTCTTTTAAATTGAGATACCTAAATAAGGGGGGCGAAATTTTCCTGCGCCCCGGGCGGCTGACACCCACGCTACGCCGCTGGGGAAACTGGCCCCTTTTAGATGAAGAAAAGCGCTGGCCAGTCCGTCGGCCGGGCGCGAATCCGCCACCAGTGGTGTTATTTACTTCGCCACCGGCGAGCTTAAACGAAAACGAAAATGCTTTCGTGAAGGAAAGTTTGTAAATTTCCCATAATGCTGTACTAGCCTGGCTTAGAACCGATACTATTTCGTGAATTTGGCAAGAATATTGTCAAATTACGCAAATTTATTTCACGAAACGAGCAATATTCTCGGATTCGGCGTAACACGTGTTAAAACCGTAAAAAATTGTTGTGAGGTAAAAGGTATGCAGATGGGTCAGAGTTGTTCCCGGGCCCATGTTAACTATAAACTTTAACGTTGGAATGTGGGATTAGTTTCGAATTGAACGGATGTTTATGTCATCATCAACATAAACGAAAGGTTTTTTTTTTCGTTAGGTTCCACTTATTTAATTAGATTTTAATCAAATACAGGACAATTGAGCGACAAATAGCCGACAAAACTTCCGGATTTCACAGTATCGTCGATAGGAGGAACATTTTCCTGGCACAATAGGGATCCGAATAAGGTTAAGATAATATAAAATGACGACATTTTCTCCGCCGGACGATATTCTACTTNAGGTTATTAAATCTGGCTGCCGTAGATTTTGTGAGTGATTAATTAACCTGTGTACAAAAACAATGTAAGAAACTGTGCTATTTACTTCTAATAATATATTTAAACAATAATAGGTTATTAAATCACACTTCTAGCCCACAACATAAATTAAGATTAAACTAATTATCCTAATAAACCTCCAATTTATTATAGCCACATTTATAAAATCAGGGGCTGATTAGAGCAAAATAGACTAAACTTTTACAAAAAATAGCCTTTAGTTAACCACAATCAAATTTTTAGTAGAATGCATTTCAAGCATCTCTGTATTGATGTATTAGGCTGGTGTGGGGTCTTTGTGTCTGAAATATGCTGATGAGAAGCTTGAAATGCATTCTACTAAAAATTTGATTGTGGTTAATTAAAGGCTATTTTTTTGTAAAAATTTAGTCTATTTTGCTCCAGTCAGTCCCTGATATGATAAATATGGCAATAATAAATAGGAGGGTTTATTAGGCTAATTAATTTAATCTTAATAATAGGTTGTTAGACTCGCACAATACAAAATCATGGGGAGAAAAGAAAAAATTTGATGGTAATTTTAAATACAACTTAATCAACTTAAAATGTGACTAAATATAAAATTAAATTTGTCTTTATGTTATGAGAAATGGAAAGTCTGAAATGAAGATACGTACCTTTCCTACAAGCAAAATTAAATCATTACGAACGGATCTTGATAAAATTTCTCGATGAATAAACCCGCTTGTCAAATAATTATGAGCATCGAGTGATTTGTATGCCTTCATCTGATCTAGTGTGACAGCGTTAGTTGTTAAAACTAAATAATTTACTATTTCCCCATGTTCTATAGTGGGCCACGTGCTTACATCGTTAGATGAAAAGTTCGTTGGTTTCATTTCGTATGGATCCCATCCAATAAAAGAAATTTTTTCTTTATATTCTATCAAATCATCTTTTAAATCGGCTGCATAGCCAGGTAAGATGCCTTTCTTCCACGTTGACATAATAAGCGAACGAGCGAGCAAACGTCAAATAAGAAACCAATATGGCGGACGATTGTTTTTGTGGGCGGGGCGATGACGTTATATCACGTGACTGCACCCCCTCTATAGTGGCACTATTAGTTTCAGGATCACTTCCATATTGTGGGCTTAGAAGCACCATACAAGTATTTCTAAATGTGTCACCCGAACAAATCACCTCGCCGATGTCTGTTGCATCTGCCTAATTAGGGCACTGCACCCAAATAACAAACAAATTCATAGGGTTTATGAGATTATTTTACTCAAGAATTCGGCACACCTCTGCATTATCACGATTAAACTGACAAATTTTTCAATACAAATCTACGTTACACCATCTCATACACCATTATTTCGCCGCGTTTATTAAGCTTTGTTTCTTTATTCTGAGTCATAGTGAGGTTGGAAGGATGACAAAAGATAGAAAATGATGACCCGGTCAATACTCCCCATGGTGATCTGAATAGAATTAAAACTTCAGTTTCTTACAATTCTGAATACTAACATTTACCCCGCGAGTATATGGCGACAATTTTAAAAATTATATCGAAATCTTTAATATATAAATATTAACTTTTAAACAAAATCGTATTCGTGCTCTTACAGATACAATAAATTTACAACTGGCATTATTTTCCACGTGGAAACAGAAAAGAGATCAGTGGTTACAAGTGTTAATTTGGGTTATATTTTTAATTATTTTAGTATCTATATAAACAGTGTCGATTCTAACACCACTTCACTCTTCTTCTTCCATTGAAAATCAGTTTATTAACTCTCTCTGCAAATGTAAGTATCATATACTCAGCGATTTGTTACTGTATTTTTGAAAATTTTTGTTAAATTTTAGAATCTTAACATTATCTATTAATTTAGAATTCTCTCGAAGGAACAGACATTTATATATAATTTATGAACTTAAATTCAGTTGGAAAATCTTTGTAAAGACGATTTAAAATTCAATATTTTTATGTATTTTATTAATTAAAGTTGAATTTATTTTTCAGATGATGATATCACATTTCTTTATTATTATAATTCTTGCCGCACATGTCATTTGCCATCCTCGTGTTTCCGGTAATTATATTTTTGTTTATTTACGATATTTATAGAAAATGATGATAATAATAATAATAATAATGGATACTAATTTCTATTTAATCACACAAAAATTAAAATTGATTTTAATTATTTACTCCTAAAAGACGAGAACAAAGACATTTGCAACAAAACGTAAGTTTAACTTCAATTTTATTCCTTTTTTTAACTATTTAATGTTTATTATGCATATAAAGCTTAACTTTTTAGTGGCGAAACATGCTATTCTCATGCAGACTGCTGTCCTCCTCTCGTCAAATGCCTTTTTCCAGATGGCGAGTGTTTTCCGTGTAATCCGATCTGTGTTAACACGACTAAATAATTTTAACAGGAATAAAACTTCATGGTAAAATGTAGTAACTTATAACTATTCTATGTCATCTATATATATAAAAATGAATGTATGTGTGTGTGTGTGTGTGTGTGTGTCTGTGTGTCCTTTATGCATTACCAGACCGTTTATCCGATTGCCGTGAAACTTTGGGAAGTTGTTTAATATACTCCCGCGAAGGTTTGTGGCATAGTACGAGTGCCATAAAACTTTGGGAAGTTTTTTTATACACTCCGGCATAGTACATTTATCCTACGATAGATGGCGCGCGTTTACACGAGCATTCGAACACTGTCCGATCTATTTCAAATTGTGAAGACCATTTCCCCCCTCCAAAAAATATCTCTATATATGCATTTGTGAACTGTTATTTACGATATTTGTAATAATTTTTGTTTAATCACTTTATTTCAACTATTTTTT
>NW_019392588.1:11531-12230 GCF_000671375.1 Centruroides sculpturatus
TTCAAAAAATATCTCTATATATGCATTTGTGAACTGTTATTTACGATATTTGTAATAATTTTTGTTTAATCACTTTATTTCAACTATTTTTTGATAATTATGTATTCGCTCGAACTTTGTTAAAACCTTAACTGTACCCCGAACAACAATCGAAGTTGTAGGAGGAAATTCGCCTATTTTACCGATCTAGAATCCCCTTTCCCAAATTTTAATATCGACTCAAAATAATTTAAAAAGACAAATTACAATAAAACGGTTTATTATCCAACTATCAGAAATTTCACAACATGCCATGGAAGAGAGGAAGGAGCAATTAAATAATTAAAATTGTAAAGGATTTTAAAAAATATATAAAAATGGGAAATATCGCACTTCTGACAATCGCTGCGAGTGTGTGGGTAAATTTGGAGAATCCGTGCTTCTCGCATGTACAACTGTATGTGGCAAGCTTAAGCGTCGGAAAACCTTCCGATTTATTCGTGTACGTACCAGACGGAAAAACAAAGAATATAGTGTATCCACGAGCACTCCAATAAATAAATAGAATTGAAACGACACTTTGAAATGTTTTCCGATGAAAATGAATAATAATAATAATAAGTTTCAATAAAAATGTTAAAATGTAAATTGAATTTTATCATAACGAGTTTGCTTGAATTTCGTTTCTTCTGAGATCGCAGCAATGCGCGACAGGTAAGC
>NW_019392589.1:0-1656 GCF_000671375.1 Centruroides sculpturatus
AAAATTTAGATTGGCTTAGTTTGCAATGTAACTTGTCAATTTATTTCTTAAAATTTAGTATTGGTCTTTATAATGTTTTTTAAAAATATATTAACATCTAATTCAATTTAATTATCTAATTTTTAATATTTATAACACTTCTCCATTAAAATAAAGATAATTTAGTTGTTTTTAAAACACTAAAAAAATTTATATCTCAAATGGCTTTAATATTTATGCTAAAAACAAATCGTATAATCTAGTTACAAATAGGTTAATTACGTTTGAAATCCTGTATCTTATCACATTAATTTCCTAACATAAAGGCGTAATATTTATGTAATAAAGCCTTGGTTATTTTTGGAACATATTAAGAACTATAAACTCTTTTCAGAAATATAATTCCTCATCACAGGTCAACGTCATATTTATTATTTGAATAATAAAATCAATCATTATTCAAAGTTTCAAGCAAATATTGATTGATGATAAGAATATTAAAAATACGTTAGAACTGATCCATTATTACACAAGAGCCAAAAGTTTAAATAAAGTATAAGTTTTTTCATAATCGTAGACAATTTTCATTGAATATATTTAACTGTTTGTCAGCAGAATCGCTGTTAGAATTAGAATCAGTATTTGAATAATTGTCAAGTACAGTATACATATTATTCATGATGTTCATGATAATTGCTCTATTCCACCCAGTTAATTAATGTAGCGTGTTTATCAAATAAAACTATTTTATCTTATAAATTTAATTTTTTTAAAAACTTATATTGTATATTGCTCTCGATTAAAAATATTTTTATTGTTAAAAAGGAAGTTTATTGCTATCCTTATGTAGTTCTGCTAAAAATAGCATGATATTGGCGAGATGCCTACGAAATTTTAGATTAGTTTTTCCAAAAATATAAAATTAAATCGTAATTGTATATTTTATCTTGTATTCTTCTGTAATTCTAACAATTTTACAATTTAGATCAAGAATATTTAGAATGCAAGAAACGATACAGCCTAGTTTTCGAAATAAGCTATAAGAATAATCGAAAATTTAGCAATTAATTTCAGAAAAATCTATAATTCTATATTCAAACTAGTAATAAATCATTGTTTTCCTTTATTTTCTACTACAATTTACGAATCTAAATTACTCCCTTTAGATAGTAGAATAATGTATCTAGCGCGTGATTAAGTATGATCGATCTATTTGTATCATAAATTGCAAATTTTCAAAATTATCTATAACTTTCTTCTCTACATTAGCAAAAGTATTGGAGACTTGATTAGATTTAAATGGATTATTGAAGGCTTGATTAGATAAAAATATTGATAGATTGATTCCGTTTATATAAACATGATTAAAGTAGTTCGAACGAGATTGGTAATTTCATGAAATAAGCGGATGATGTCGATGATACAGGTTAATGAATAATTATAAGATTGGTGAACTTTAATATCCAACGTCATCAATAAATTAAATGTGTAGGGGAGATCGGGGCAACTTCGGCATGCGGGGCAAGTTTGTCAAGCGCTTTTTTTAAAAAACAAATTAAAAGGAGACTTTGGTTATAGGTTAGGCAGTTGAGTTTTATTGGTGGCTTGTTGAGTGTAGTGTTTTTATTGTTCTCCAACAAGCGTAGTTGAATTATCAAGCAAATTTTCATTTTCGTT
>NW_019392589.1:2029-4666 GCF_000671375.1 Centruroides sculpturatus
CCCCATTACTGTTGCCCCTATACCAGGGGCAACTTTAATAAAAATAATTAAAATAATTACAACTTTACAAAAAGAGAGAAGTTGCCGATCTTGCCCCTATACCCGGGGCAACTTCGTCAATTTCTCTCTTCTTGTAAAGTTGTAATTATTTTAATTATTTTTATTTCCAAACTGATTATAACCAGTTCTATAGTAAGCTAACATTCCAATAGACAATATGCAAAGCTTTTTTTTTCAGTTTACAGCAGTATTTATTACACAAAATTTAAGTAAAGCTTAACATGCCGATCTTGCCCCGGTCTCCCCTATATATACTTCAGAAAATAATTGAGTTGCTGAACTTGTTATAAATAAATAAATAAAAACACACGGTTCCTATAAATGTTAAATGTTAATGTGCAAAGCACACGATCATCAGCAATAGAAACTTTATCTTGATATAAAAGCATAATGCTAGAAGAATCGAACTGCTTGATCAGAGTGATAATTCTATATTTCGTTATTCACTAAAACTACATGAGTTATCCATTTAAAAATTTTAATAATTAATTTTTAGAATATTGATCTTTTAAGCATGAAAATCTTATTCCAATCACAAGCTGACTATTGACAGATTTGACAATTTGTCAATATTTCTTTTGTTTTTTTGTTTTTACAAAAGGCTAATTCAGAAATGTTTTTTCAAGTATTTTTTGTTTATTCTTTGCATTTCAAAAGAATGTGTAAATTCACAATAATAGTACTATACTTTAAAAAGCTTTTATAAGCAATATCTGCAAAGATTAAATACTATTATATATATAGGCTATATTCCAGTATATTAGCCTCATTTATTATTGTTTACATCTCATCATCCAAGACATTAAAATTTGGTCATTCAAATATAAATTATTTAGCCCACCAGTGGCAGTGAGGATAAAACCACCGAACACTTGTAGTTTGTCGTGGGTTCATGTCTCGTCAACGGGCTGGCCATGTGGAGTTTTCCGAGTTTTCTCCACGTTTGTAACACCTAAATAGGATCAGTTTCTCATAAAAATCCTCTCGGGTGACACCCCATTGGCAGATCGCCCAAGTGTTGCGTTGCGTTATTCCACCAATTCAATTCATTTATTGGCATGAAAAGATTTTTTGCTAGTTTATTGGAAATTTATACTTTCACACAGTTTATTTATATGACTTATACTGATTTAGATAAAACATTACGAAAATCATATTAACTAGATTCACATTTTTTACAAAATTTAGATTGGCTTAGTTTGCAATGTAACTTGTCAATTTATTTCTTAAAATTTAGTATTGGTCTTTATAATGTTTTTTAAAAATATATTAACTTTATTCATGCTTTTATTTTGTTATGTATAAAAGTCAGCTTCGAATTTGAAAAAACTGTATAGAACAAAATTTTCAGTTAGGCTAATTTTTTTTTTGACAAATATAAAAAACCAAAATTCAGACATAAGTGGTTACTGAACTCTGTTTATATTGATTCTCAGCATCGATACTGTTAGGGACAACAAACTGTATATAAACTGTTGTATAGCTCTGAAAAAGGTTACAGACTTTTCATATTTATAAAAATATCTAGCAACGAGATTTGCATAACTTTCCCTAAAACTTTTATACTGTATTATTAAACAATAAATAAAATTGCGTGTGGCGCCATCTGTTATCAAATTTTCTTATAAAAAATTTGTATTTTTTAATTACTATAAAATGGCAAAAAGTTTGATTTGGGATAGGGATGAGTTTCATGAAAAAAAGGGTGTAAATCTTTACTAAGTCCTCCCCTCTGGAGATACTTGACAGACTCTATCTCCCCACCCTCTCGACCTTCCACCACCAAAATTTAATAGCATCAATATCCCTCATATACAAGCCACAATGCCAAATTTCGTTTCTTAATCTTCATTTCATCCTGAGATATTATTAAGCGAAATATAGACAAACAGTTTTTTTTACCTTTTTTGATGGTGTTAAAATGTGGAGATTTGCAAAAAACTCGGAAAGTCAAATTTGATACAATACTTTCCCTTGTTATGTATATGTTACTGTGAAAGACCGAAATTAGAGAATGTCGATATTCTCCGGTAAATGTCGACACATACAAAATACGTCGGTGAAAGACCAAATATTTGGTTATACATTCGAACAATCGCCGGTGTATGTCGACAAGCACAGATAAGCTTTGGTGGAGGTCGAAACGACACCCTAAAAGCCGATGTCGACAGAGAGGCGACAGTCTGTCTCCAAATCCTTTGTGGGTAGTCAGAGGTAAGACAAGATCGTGCCTCTTTTCCCGGCAACGGTTTGGTGGAAATCGCCCACTTTGTCACTAAATGGTGTTTTTGTTCTTTTGATCCCGTGAGGTGGGGATCGGTTAGTCAGGTCGAGTAACGGAGGATGAGAGGGGGTCGTCGGTAAGACGTCGTCAATATCTGAATAAAAGACACCATTAACAGATCAATTCGTAATCACGTAATAACGTAATCAGTTCGTAATTTGTAAAGTAAAGTTACTTTTCATAGATGAGATTTCTTCTCAAGAAATATCGCTGAGAGAAGCAGTTACAGCTAATTCGAAAAGTGGAGGGTAAGGCTATACAGTAGACCCCACTATAACACTGTAGATAATTCC
>NW_019392590.1:0-2529 GCF_000671375.1 Centruroides sculpturatus
AGTGTTGATATATGTCACCTTAGTGTGTCTGCAAAGAAACAGCTTAATAACAACAACACGGTTTCATCAGAATCAAACTTTACATTTAAGTTTGATTTGATGAGATACAGCAGTGGAATGGGAAAACTGTCTTTGTGTAGGTATTAGGTATGTGAAGAAATTTGAGAAACTTCATGCAAGTAGCTTATTGATCAGGCACAAACTTGTGACCAACTACCAATGTTCAGTGGTATTATCTTCTCAACCACTGGTGGGTTAAATTTGTTTAAAATTGCAAAAAATATAACTACTACAAAATAACTGAATTCTGTCAAAATTTATAAAAAATAATAATGAATTTTGAAACATTTCAAAAATGTGAAAGAAAAAGATTTACAATTTATCAATTTAACATCTAGATTATTTTTTAATTAAAAAGTTGATGTTACATACATCTCTATAAAATTTCAAAATCCTTATAAAAAAATAAAATACTTTAATGATTTNTCTAATTAATCGAGACTGTATGAAAATTATTCCTGCTCATTCCAGTATAGTTCGAGGTCTTTGTTATACTAATGATGGCAATAGATTTTTATCAGTGAGTATATTATACAATACCTAACAAATTTTTATACTCATTTTTGAATAAATAAACTGTATTCATGTGAGATTACTTTTCCATATGAATATAAACATTTTTTAAAATAATAAATAATTAAACTTTTTTCACTTTTCAGATTTATAACTGTACAATTAAAATTAATAAGTCAAGAAGTTTATTTTATTTCAAAATAGTTTTAAAAAAACTTTTAACTGATAACCTCAAAAGTGAAAAGATTAAAATATTGTTGTGCTAAGTAAAGGCAGCTCCACACATTTGTTATTTACTGAATGCTGAGTGAACATTTGACCAATACCAAGTCGTGTGGATGATTTACTAATTACTCATAATGGTGAATATTTGGTATTCATCGTTTCCTACTCCTTGTCAGTATATTGTCCCAAATCAAAGGGGATGAATAGGCAATTATCTGGCAATCGGCAAATACCAAATATTTGAGTCTACCTTAAATTAGAAAGATAAACTTGTTTTGAATTAAAATATTGAAACTGTTGAGCTAAGAATATGGGAACTTGAAATCTGAAAAGTATACTTCATTATAATTTCAAAAACTTGTCTTCATTAATTATGTAATCAAAAGAAAATAAACTTTGACAAAAAATTTTAGGAAATTTAAATAACAAGAAAGAATAGTATGAAATTTTGATGATAAAATGCAGATACAGGTATACCTTGGATTACATCATTTCAAGTTAAGTCGTTTTTGATTATACGTCGTTTGTCAAAAAAATATATATATATATATATATATATATATATACAGAGATTACTGCTATTGCTGGGAAGGAAATTGTTTCCTTATTATTAACTTTGAGTTATATTTTGACATGATTCCCGTTGTCAGTTCTTTAACAAACGAAACTGTGTGAACTGTATCGATTTCCAATAAAGGCTTAAACTTCTGTTGGGGTAGTTTTTGCGAAAAGCTTTGCACTCGGATCGACCATATGGAGAAAGTAATCACTGCAGATGAATTTCGTGTATTGTGAAATTATCCTTAAGTGAAGTATGAAGAAAGAAATCTTCCAGTCTAAATTGAATAAAAAGAAAACTTGATTGCGTTCATCTCAAAGAGTTAATTACATAAAACGATAGAAATTCCACAAAAATATTTGTTTTCGTTTATCTTTGTCTAGAAAATATTTTACGTTTTTTTTATTATTATTATTTTTTCTTTCTTTTCTATAAATATATTCTTACTTAATACTTTATAAAATGCTTTCAACGCTATATGTTCTTGATCTTTAATAGAAACACGTGTTAGTGACTAATCCAATTTATATTTAAATAGCCTTTTTACTGCAAAGTTCAGTTGTTTTGTTCGTCTTTTAAAGGCATCATTTTCAAGTTAACACCTCTATAATAGTGAGAAGGATCGTTAGAGACAGTCTTTTGCTGAAAAGTATTCTCTTTTCAACTAAAATCTCCGCGCTAACAGGGAAGCTTGCTCTCTTCTTTTTTTTTCCTGTAGTGAAGAGACAGACGACAAAGTTCTGAATGCCAGCTGAAATTTTAAAGAGAGAAAAAAACAAGAAAACGTGACATTAAAGTGAAAGACTTTAGAGGAAAGTACTTAGTCTTATTGAGGCTGCTTCTATAGTGGATATGTAACAATGACAACAAAGAACTGCGAAATATACGAAATATATTAAAAAGTACAACGTCGAAGCGTGTTGAAAGAACGTCATCATTGTCTCTTATTCTTTAATATAATTTTTCAGTTAGAAGGAGAAAAATTAACAAAATTATAACAAATATCGAATATAATTAGCATATTAAATATTTGACTACGTTTGGAGCGGAATCATGTTTTTATTAGTCTTGTTTGTTCAGGCTGATGATCGATCGTCAACGTACACTTCTCACAAACTTCTGCCTTGTGTGTGTGTGTGTGTGTGTGTGTGTGTGTGTGTGTGTGTGTGTGT
>NW_019392590.1:8827-12446 GCF_000671375.1 Centruroides sculpturatus
TGATAGTTGGATAATAAACCGTTTTATTGTAATTTGTCTTTTTAAATTATTTTGAGTCAATATTAAAATTTGGAAAAGGGGGGGATACCTAGATTGGTAAAATAGGCGAATTTCCTCCTACAACTTCGGTTGTTATTCGGGGTACAGTTGAGGATTTAACTTCGTTAAAACCTCAACTGTACCCCGTCGAGCTGTAACCTGTGTCGAGCGAATACATAATTAGCAAAAAAAAGTTGAAATAAAGTGATTAAACAAAAATTATTACAAATATCGTAAATAACAGTTCACAAATGCATACATAGAGATATTTTTTGAAGGGGGAAATGGTCTTCACAATTTGAAATTGATCAAACACACAGTATAAATGCACGCCATCTATCGTAGGATAAATGTACTATGCCAGAAACCTTCACGGGAGTATATTAAACAACTTCTCAAAGTTTCACGGCAATTGGATAAACGGTGTGGTAATGCATGAAGGACACACACACACGCACACACACATGCATTCATTTTTATATATATAGATAAATATATTGTAAAATATAACGGTAATAATAATAATAGAAGTAAAAAGCACTAAAAAAATTTAATTAATGAATAAAAAAAATAAATGGTAACATCAAATATTACACTGTATTTTCTAATAATTGTAATAAGTATGATGGTATTTATTTTTATTTTAGGTAACATTAGAAATGCGTAGTAACACAATTTGTTGGAATCCTATGGAATCATTTGTGTTTACAGTGGCCAATGAAGATCATAAGTAAAATTTCTCATCTAAAATTTTAAACTTTTATAGTCATTACATATTTCTGTACTATTCTTAAACATTGTCTAATTGAAACTATTTGAAGAAATTATCAATATATTTTATTTTAATTAATCCATAGCTGAAGTGCAACATTTTTATTAATGCAAGATTTTTTTTAAATTGGCTTTATTATTTGTGTTGTTATTTTTAATTCAATAAAGTATGTTAAATATATTTGGCATTATTTTTAATTAAAAATAATTATTTATTTTTCAGTCTTTATTCTTTTGATTTACGCAAGCTATCAAGAGCTTCTCAAATTCATATGGATCATATATCAGCAGGTTAAATGATTTTATTTTATAGTTGTAAAACAATAAATAATTTAATAAGAATAAGAAAACAATTTAAAATAATAAGAAATTTTTTAAGTTTTTAATTAAAAATCATATTTTAGTGAAGCTGTATCATTTTTAATATTCTAGATATATTTTATAAAATTATTTATTGCAATAAATAATTATTTCAGTTCTGGATGTTGATTATTCTCCTACTGGAAAAGAATTTGTAAGTGGAAGTTATGACAAAACAATAAGAATTTTTCCTTTGACACATGGAAGAAGCAGGTAGTATTTTTTATTGGATAATTATTTAGCATTTAATAAATTATTTGACTTAGAGATGTACTGTTAATTTAAAATTGAATTGCAGAAAAACTTTTTATTAAGCTGTAAAGTTTATAAAATGAATAGAATTAGGTGCAACTTTTATTTTGATTTGTAATACTAAAATAAATGAATACAATATACAGGGTGCATAGGAAAGTCCCTTTAACCAGAAAATTTTTGCGAACAGAGAGAGCTACAGCTATGCAAGTGAGGTAACGGTATAGTAAAGCGACTATGCATGACCTAATGCAAATGACAGCAGCGCCCCTAGTGGCAAAATTTGGATGATAGGCAGTGCAAATCGAAAATGGAAACAGATAGAGCAAACTTTCCAATTAGAAAGTTTTAGAGCATCAATTAATTAGTACAAAATGACATGTGGTTCACACAGATAAGATAAATTGTCGCCTGTATATCAAAAATGTTTGAAAGTGATGCAGGCCATTTTGTGTAAACGTTTGAAAGNAGGAAAGACAACTAAAAGTACATTAAACACAAAAATGATAAATAAAAATATTTAAATATTTATTAAAATAACTTAATTTTTTGTTTTATTTTAGGTATCTGATGATAAAACAGTTAAGATTTGGAATGGTTCTTCTGATATTGATGCTCCTTTACACACTATTATTGGAAAAGTAAGTTTTAATATAATTTTCTTCAACATCATGACTGCATGTTTGAATAATGTTATAGATCTGTTTATTATTTGGTATTAATTAGTGATGTAACGAATATTCAGTTACTATTTGGTATTCGGCCTATTTTTCACTATTCGGCTGAATACCAAATATTTAGTCACTATTTGGCCAAATACCGAATACCTAAAAACAGGAGTAATAAATGACAGAAACACAGTAAATTAATCATTTTGGTATTTAGATTTAATGTTGTTGGTTTAGTGTTGTTTATTTATACCGTGTTTCCCCGAAAATAAGACATCCGCAGAAAATAAGACCTAGCACAGATTTTGCTGAATTGCGAAATATAAGACCTCCCCTGAAAGTAAGACCTAGCAAAGTTTTTTTTTTAGTCGTAACGGTCATCGACAGATGGTTGAAAGTGGCCGTTGGCTTTTTGAAAGTACAGCCACTGATTGGTCAGCAGACAATTATGCCACACGGCATGATTTGCATAAGACTATGGCTTGGGAATTACAGATTTGCATAACGTTACGGCTGGTGATGACTAATTGGTCGGCCGGGAATCACGCCACATGACATTTGCATAGTGCTACGNTGTTATGGTAGTAAAGTTCTTTTCACTAGCATAAAAAATTTATCCCGAAAAAATGTGTTAAAAATGACAGTTTGAATATTATTTATAATTTACACAACATGATCATAGATAAAATTTTTCGATTATATAGTTCATTTCCATGAGTAACCCTGTACAAATGGCCATTTTGTTCTGTGCATTTGACTAAAACAAACTCAAACAGTTTTTTTACACAAAGAAATTTCTTGCTTCAAAAAAATTATAAATTCTTAAAATAAAATAAAATAAAAATAAAAATGCCATTTGGTATTAAATATGTGAAACAAGTGTACAGAATAACCTACAGTAGTGTAGTGCCATCTATGAATGGAATGTTTTATAAGAATCGTAAATTCTCAGATTGACAATAAATCATCAAGTGATTTGTATCATTAATTAACTGCTTGATATATTGACAAATGATTGTAAAAGGTTAAAATAATATTTTTTTAAAAAAGTACTTATATACAGTAAAATCTGTAAAAACCAGAATTCAGTGGGACACTCTTGTTCTTTTGTCTTGGGTTTTCTGCCATTGACAGAATATATAGTTTTATCAATTTTCTATTGCTTTGTTGTTTATCAAATGCTCTAAAAACCTATCTTTTCTTATTTATGAGATNAATGCCATTTGGTATTAAATATGTGAAACAAGTGTACAGAATAACCTACAGATTTGTTTCATTAATTAATTACTTGACGATATATTGACAAATGATTGCAAAAGGGTTAAATGAAATTGATGCTAACACACAACACAAAAACCAGGAATTTTCTCCCATTTTTTGACTTTTTTGGGTTCATAGGATCTCAAAACATCAAGATTTGCAAAAATCCCAGAATGTCAAATTTGACATGATTACAATACTTTCCCAACATATAACATCCAGGAAAGTAAAACTAATTCAATAGAAGTTACTTTTTACTCTTATTATAT
>NW_019392591.1:0-457 GCF_000671375.1 Centruroides sculpturatus
CTGGAGCACAAGCTCCTGGTAGGGACACCCATGCCAGTAAGGCCTATGGGGAGAAATGAAGCTAAGAGTGATCACACCCACATTCTGTGGAAATAATTATTATGGTAGTAACCAGATCAAAGTGTGATACTGGCTCGGATGTCGCCTGGGTTAACAAGATCCACGTTCGTGGGTTAGGCAGAGGCTCATGTTTGAAAAGTAGGCCGCAGTCTCCCTTGGTTACCAGTGGCGAAAGCAGCACAGGCCCAAACATGGCTACTGCAATACCCTCAACAAATATGAGGAATCAACCTAGCCTTGGTGTTTCTGTGGCAATGCATCCACAGACCACAAAGGCTGGAAAACCACACCAACAGATGAAATGGACAACAGAAATGAACGAGTTTATCATCCGTACTTACTACACCATCACAAGACTCGAAACAAACATGACAGCATACAGACAACAACTACACCA
>NW_019392591.1:561-1492 GCF_000671375.1 Centruroides sculpturatus
AAACAAACATGACAGCATACAGACAACAACTACACCACATATTCACACAACAATATCCTCACCTCACTGTCACCGAACAAAGGGTTGTTGATCAAAAACGAACAATTATACACAACAACCTTATCCCACAAACAACACATGAACTTATCAAACAACTGGTTGCTGATCAAATACATCAACAGACAGAAACATTTAACATTATTAATGAAGATCACGTAACCTGTCAGGATAATCCAGCAACAAGCATTGATAATAGCACACATACAACAACTACCACTAATGATACTGCAGGCACTTCCTCATCTATCACTGATAACATAGACATAGAATTAGTTAATACACTCTCACTTATATTTCAGGAAACACTCACTAAATATACAGGTACACATCCCACACAAAGACCACGAATACGGAAAATCAACATGTCAAAGGTAGTAGGAAAAACACTAAATTATGTAAACACTCACTTACTCTAACACTATATCCACTTAATTTCTACACTCTCAGACATTCATACATTAGTTTATGCTGGGATAGTCACAGTAGTAACACACCATGGTCTGAAAATATACTCACAGACAGACACACACAAAACACAATTCTATCACAAACCTGCATGGCAGAGAAGAATAGAAACACAAATAAATGACATTAGACAGCAATTAGGCAGGCTGACACAATACACTAAAAACAACATAACACCCAAATTAAAGAAACAACTCACAAGCATTTTCAAGAAAATCAAAACACACACAAAACATGAACATCACAACACACACATTACAGAAAACATCGATACACTAAAACAAAAACTCGCAGCCAAAGCACGTAGACTCAAACGATACAAAACATGTACGCTACGAAAACAACAAAATAAATTATTCATAAACAATGAAAAACTTTTCTACAGACAAATCAGTACCAAAACAAA
>NW_019392592.1:0-1030 GCF_000671375.1 Centruroides sculpturatus
TTTTTAAAAATATTTTACCTCGACTCTTTTTTCAAATTTATTTCCTTTAATTACTCTTTGAACATAAACACCTGGTACGTGGACTTGCTCAGGTGGAATATCACCTATTTCAACAATTTCTTCAACCTGGAAATATATAATACTTATAGCTCCATATATATTCTTCACAATTAAAATATGAATATGAGATCTGATTTTAAATAAATGTAGGCAAAAATGCTGAAAACTTCACTGTATTGATTGTTTCAAGAATATAACTTTTTAATATAGTTTAGCTTCAAAATGAAAAAAATAAATTATATTTAACGTGAAGACTATTAATGAATAATGAAAAATAGAAAATATAGGAATCCAGTTAGAAAAAATAACAAGTTTGGTTGATTTTTACTAATCCTATAATTCATTTTATTAGGGAGTAAAAGTCATTGTATAGCATCATTTTCAATGAGAAATGAAAATATTTTTGGTATTTAATTTTGCAGGTTTATATTACCAGTATCATTTAATTAATAATAAATAGTAAAAAAGTTTTAAAAATAAATATTCATTTATTTTTAAAACTTTTTAATTTATATAATTCTCTTAGCTAAATAATTCTCATATTATTTAATTTATTTAATCTATACATTTTTAAATTTAGTTTTGAAATATTCATTATACATGTAAATGACTATAAAAAATAGACATGTTTTAATAATAAATCAGTTTTTCAAAAATTCTCATTAAAAATATATAATAATAATAACTCTTTTGGAGTTATACATTGGACTCACACAGATCTCGAGCAACTCCAAAGGAAAACAAGAACAACACTTACTAAGCATAAACAACATCATCCTAAATCTGCCACAGAAAGATTAACTCTTCCACGTAAAGATGGCGGACGTGGCCTGATTGACATAGTTAACCTTCACTACAAACAAATACAGTCACTGCGAGAGTTTTTCTACAAGAAACAAGAAACATCACAGTTACATAAAGCAGTAACTCTAGCAGACTCAAATAACACACCATTAAACTTACACTCACA
>NW_019392592.1:1528-4330 GCF_000671375.1 Centruroides sculpturatus
CAAGAGCTTGCAAAGAAACACAAATTGGCAGACATCCACGAACCATACTACAAGTATATTCCACAGACAGTATTGGAAAACTACACACACAAAATGTACTATGACAGAGCCATAATCACTGATAAAACAATTTACCACAACAGACCAGACATCACACTCATTGACAAGTACAATAAAATCACATACATACAATACACAGACATAGCCATTCCAAACACTCACAATGTACAAAACACATGCACTGAAAAAATTAGCAAGTACACAGAACTCGCCCAGGAAATAAGGCATCTGTGGAGGATGGATAGGGTGCTTATTGTACCTTTCGTTCTCTCCTGTACAGGTGTGATACCACACACACTACAAGCCTGGGAACATTACAATTGAGTAGAAATACATACATCACATTACATTACAGAAGGCCACTATATTGAATACATGCCACATTGTTAGGAAATTCCTGAATACAGACACATACACTGACACACTTATTTTAGTTTTGTTTTGGTTGCTATGCCTTGACTCTGGTCCAGCATAGTACACAGCCACCGGTGTGAACCGAGTATAACTCACAAAACACAATAATAATAATAAACTATAATTCTGGGAGATTTCTCAATTGTTTTTCTATTCATAATATATTTAAACTTATTCAAAAAAGAAAAAAAAATTAGGAGGAAACATTGAATTTTTACAAATGACAACCATAAATCTGCTTTTGTAAATTTTTACAGAGTAATCAATGAGAAGATTCGGCTAAACACAGCTATAGGATTCCTTACAACTTGTATCTTGACGAAATTTTATATAATTTCTTTTTCTGAAAGATTAAGATTTATCCCATTATCCTTTCTTTCATTGCATTGTGGAATATTAAAAAGTCAAATGGATATTTAAAAAAAAAAATGAAGGACACTTCTATAGTTATGTCTAAAAAATTCACAAAAGAATTCTTCTCCAAAGGATATTTTAAGTTTTTAATTATCTTAAAATTCAAATGTATTACTCAACAACCAATTCTAAATATTAAAAACTACTTACTTCAGCTATTGTTACTTTAGCTGCCTTGCACATTGGTGGATTAAAATTTGCAGCTGATTTTCTAAAACAAAATACAAACTTTTTATTAACAAAATTTATATAAACAAAAATTTAATACTGAAGATTTTCCAAATATTGATTACAAGAATTGTTATTTAAACTATAAAATAGGTAAGTTAAATATTCTATTTCCTTTATAAACTTACATTATGATTTTGTATATTTCTTTTAATTTTATTTTTATTTAAAAAAAGAAAGATTAATTGTTAGGTACTGTAGGAAAAATTTCACTTAGTTAAGATTCTCTGAGTGTAAACTTAAAACTGATCAACTATAACAATTCTTTTTGCTAAATAACAATACCGGCTACCACTTATCAAAATTTTTTATTTAAATTTATAAAATTAGATCTAGATATATCTATGATTATATTTCTTTATGCTATTATGTGAGGTTCCAGTGAGATGCAAACCCCTCACTAAAAATTTGTTTAAAAGCTTTCTACTTGGGAAAGGAATTTTTTAAGATAAACACAATTCAAAGAAAAAAAAAAAATAGGTGTAAGTGTCAAACAACCTGAGTTCATGTGTCAAACTGGGAAGATGAACTTTGGCTTGGGTGTTTGTAAATTACGGTAAACTTGAATGGCTATAAAATATTTTGATCAATAAATAATTATCGTGAGACTTTTTATAAAAATTTTTCACAAGAAATAATATGTAACATAGATGTAGTGAATGTTATATTGTTAGGAGTATTAAGTACTGGGGTTGGATGTCACGCCAACAGTTATCTCAATCAAAACTTCTTCCAAAACTTCAGACTATGAGGCGTTAAATATATATATTTAACGCCTCATATTTAGTCTGAAGTTTTGGAAGAAGTTTTGATTGAATGTTATATTATTTTATTAATTACATACAAAGCACGATATAAACAGTAGTCTCACTATGAAACTCTTTGGAAATAAAAATGAATCATTCTTCTACCCAAGGGTTGAGATCCTGACATTAAGTAACACTTTTTAAGCACCCACCTCCTTATAAAGTCATTGTAACAGATATCTACATATCCACCCATATCTGTATTATGTAAATTATGCATAGTTCCTATGTTTATAAAACAAAGAATAATTTAAAATTAATTGTGTTGATTGGCTATGAAGAAGACAGCTACACTGTATAAATTTTTTATCCCAAATAACAATTTTAATTAAAAAATAATTTTCGTAATTCTTTAAAGTACATTTTAAAAAGCAAAATAGAATTGCACTGTAGACATATAACTACTATCAAAATAAATGCAGATTATGACAAACTTTTTAATAAAAATGTGATGTAAGCATTTTTATTTAAAAATATAATAACGAAAATGTTGTTATATTTTTTATTAAATACTTTGTTGTTGGAAATACTAAGGGGTTTGATTATTTTAAGCTGTAAGCATTCCAAATTGTTGATTAAAACTTCAAAATGAGAGAAATAATGGTGGAGACACTTGCAATTTGCTGATTGTCAGAATATAGATCACATGCCATAGATGAAACTTTGATTATGATTGGCTGTGTGTGACATTTATTGATATTTGGTTCCTCTACATATATGATACTATTACATAAGAAATCTATTATATATATATAATAGAAGTAAATTTTGGATCATGCTGTCTGATCCGATTCTGGATTTATGGTTTGTCAAAAAGAACACTATAATTCCTTGAACTCAGACTAAGTCCATATATTTTGCACTAACTGGATAGATAGAT
>NW_019392593.1:0-2634 GCF_000671375.1 Centruroides sculpturatus
CTTTTAAAAATTTTTGTTAGGCTTAACATCGATGAAAATTTAACGCGAAGTAGGTTAATAGCGATATACTAATATACTGATTACATGGGATATAATAATATACTACACTAATAATGGATTTTTTCATATTTTCGGTTATCCGACTTTTCAATTATCCGACCAACCCCAGTCTCCAATTGAGTCGGATAATCGAGGCTTTACTGTATAACAATATGAACGATATACAGAACGATAATCAATTTTTGTTCTGTAAAATACTTCATAATCAATCTAAACTAAACATGTAATTTTATTCCTATCACGCCTTTCACAATACAATACATTTTTTTTAAAACTTTAAAAGGAACTTTTATTATGTTAAGTTTATTATCAAAATAAAAGGAAACTGAAAATATAACTTAAACAAAACAATTTTATATTTCAATTTAAATGTAAGTAATAATTTTAGGTCAGTTTCCTATCATCCTGTAATAGTGCTTTCTATCAATTAATTAAATTAATTAAAGGTTACCTGTTACAATTACCATTTTTAATTATATATTAATAATTATACATTTAAAAATAATTGTAAAATTTTAAATAATAATTATATAAAATTTTTAGTGTTTAGCAAAAATGTTTCAATGTCACTTGAGATTTACAGCTTATCATGTAGGCATTAGTTCGCGCCCGATTTCGTACAGTGCGGTTTGTTGTTTGCATATTTTGTTATTTTTCGAAGTTCACTGCAATAAATTTTTATTACGTTGATCGATACATTTTGCGTTGTTTTTAATGGATTAAAGGTGAATTGTTTAATGTGAATTTAGAACTTGTTTCAGAATATGCTACTTTACAGAAAGAAAAGTTGAAAAATAATTTATTTTTCGACAATTAGCGAGAACTGATCTTTGGATATAAATAAAGGTATATATTATGGGCTTACTAATTTATTTGTGCATATAATCATCTAGTCCTATTTTCGAAACATTTAAGTTTTTTAGTGTTTATAAGCCTGTTATTTAGACATGTCAACTGATTTAGTGCTATTACGTAGAACGATGTCAAAGACCGATTGGAGGACTTTAGAGGAACTTTAAGAATTTGTTTTCATTATTATGGTCAGTGTTTATGTGTACAGTTGTACTGTATCTTACTTCGTTTTACTGTTAGAGAAAGTAGGTAACACATTAGATTGTTGACGTAGACTATTGACTTCTTTAGAGTGCAGCGAATCCTCTCAGGGAAGTGTCTTTTACAAAAGTTATGGTTTGTTTTCTAATGCATGCCAATGATGACTATTGTTTTAAAATTAAATACCGGTAATTAAAATTAATTAATTAAGATAAAATATGTAATAAATGTAAAGATGTCGTTTCTTGAAATTTAATTTAATTTATATTTATTCTGTAATATTATTAAATATGTAATATATTTATTCTGTAATACTTTACATGAAACGGAATTATATGACAATCAAAAAAGATTTTTTTCACTAGACTATACTATTTAAATTTTTTTTCGGAACAGAAACGAGAAAAACTTGTGAAAAAATTTATCATGAATTTTTTACAACTTAGTGCCATGTCTTACTACTGCACTGTTGAAAGGTTAATGCGTTCTGCAGATATATGTGATTTAACCATTACACTAATAAAATTTCCAATATAATACGATAATGTCTTAAATTTTGTTAATAGCACAAAAATTGGTTTCATCACTTAATACAAACAGATAAAAGAGCATTTACTTTTTACGGTAAAAAAATTTTTGCATAATAATTTCAATTAAAATAAACAACTACAAAATACATGGCAGAAAATAATAAATGAAATTTGAAAAATTTTTAATAACAATATAATTTATCGTGAAATTTATTAAAATATTACAATAAATTATATACTTATTAAAAAAATATATATACAGTATAAAAACTAAAATTTATTTTTACTAAAAATATAATATATTCTTTAAAAAATCGAACATTAAAATACAAATAAATACGACTTCTTATATCTATGACAAACACATTTTTCACAAACACAGATACACAAAATTAACATAAGTACAGTCAATTATTGTTTTAAGGCTCGTCCCTAGAAACAAACATGTAAATTTTATGTTCTTTTATATATGAATATACGTAAATTGATTAATTAAAAACTTTTTTGGCACCGGATTTTGAAAAATAATTTTTGTAGAATTTATAAAAATTCAAAATGAAATATATTTTGTGAAACATTGCACACTTAATATAAGAATACTGATGCCATATGCACTTTTAGATATAAGAAGTTTTAGTGTTTGATATTTAAAATATTGTAATTTATAATATTTAATATACATCAAAAATATATAATATACATCAGAATAGAATATACCAGAAGATGAAACTAAAAAAAAAAAATAAAGATACTACAATTAAAACAACACTCAAAACAATTAATAGTTTAAAAAAATAGTTACTCAATAAAATATTAGGGGAGACCGGGGCAAGATCGGCATGTTAAGCTTTACTTAAATTGTGTGTAATAAATACTGCTGTAAACTGAAAAAAAAGCTTTGCATATTGTCTATTGGAATGTTTTATTACTATAGAACTGGTTAAAATCAGTTTGGATATAAAAATAATTAAAATAATTACAACTTTACAAG
>NW_019392593.1:2696-3752 GCF_000671375.1 Centruroides sculpturatus
CGATCTGGCCACGTGAATAAGTTGAAGTTACATCCTTCTAACAGGAAAAGTAACTTTCGTTATCATGGAATTATAACAAAACCTGCCAATTCAATATAAATGGAAAAAAAATATTATATGGAATTGAACGAAAATGAAAATTTGCTTGATAATTCAACTACGCTTGTTGGAGAACAATAAAAACACTACACTCAACAAGCCACCAATAAAACTCAACTGCCTAACCTATGACCAAAGTCTCCTTTTAATTTGTTTTTAAAAAAAAGCTCTTGACAAACTTTCCCCGTATGCCGAAGTTGCCCCGGTCTTCCCTAAATGTGTTAACTTTATATTCTTATTCATTTATATATTATTTCGTTTTTAATTTCTTCCCCAAAATATTTTTCCTGGGTTGTACTGTGCTTTATCTTTTAATATTCAGAACTTTTACTATTTCTTTGCATTTTTTAAGAAGTGTAATTTAACAAAATGAACTTTATGGAAATTTCGAAATTTGAGTTTTTATCTTAAACCATTGAACACGGGAAAATAAAATCTTATATATCTCTTAGCGTTTAGATATATAAGAGATATGTTCAAAATAAGTTTTACAAAATTTTTATTTTCAAATACATAAAGTTATATTCAATAGAGTATAACTTGTTTTTAAATTGAATATCTTAGGTTTTCCTTATCATATCAAATCAATATACTAATAACTTTATCAGATTTACTATAATTTACAGAACTTACTTTCATTCGACGAAATGCCTTGAAACTCTAAAAATTAGAAAACGAGAAAATAAATTATATTTGCGACAGTGTTTACTGCAAATAATTTTCCTGTTTGGTATGTAAGTGTTTCACATTCCATCCGTTGTTTACAACCGTTGTCGTTATGGAAACACTGCGTATTTTCAAAGTGCTTCTTTCTTCACAAATAAAATTGTCCAACCATAATTTTTATATATTACTACCTTAAAGTGGAGAAAAGTACGTTTTTATATTCATCGTTTTCAAGTGCCATGAAATAAACTAAAAATTTATAATATATATACGGATATACAATTACTTACT
>NW_019392594.1:0-2068 GCF_000671375.1 Centruroides sculpturatus
ACTTCAATTTTTATTGATATTTTTTTGGTTTTTATAATATCAAAACTCTCCTGAAATTTTCTGTGTACCAATTTTTTCTTTGTGTCAAATCTTTACTTTTTCTTACTTAATTATTGCAATTATAATACACGTAAAAGAGTGAATTTACTCTTGTGTATTTCAAACCGGCGATATGTTCTTTAAGTCTGGCTTCTACTTTTCTTTTTGTTTCTCATATGTAATTTTTATGGCTTTCACAAGTGCAAGGTATGGAATAGACTACATTCGCTGCGTAACATGACAAGCTTAGTCGATTTTGCTCCTATAACACATGCTAATTCCTGTTTGCTGCGCATAAAATTTTTCATTTGTGATAATAAAAGATATATTAAGAAAAACTGTAACACCGGAAGAAGAAATAGACCTAATAGAATTCGCCTACAGAAGTCATTATTTCATCACAAACGAAAATTTTATACGCAGCAAACAGGAATGAGCATGGGATCCGTTATAGGACCAAAATTAAGTGAGCTAGTCATGATATACATAGACGAGGAAATCAATGATATTACAAGTATAAAATTCTATAAAAGATAAGTCAATTGCATAATCTAAATATATAAAATTACTTGTCCTGACTGACTTAGTCACTGATTCATCATCGCCCAGAGCAAACCGGTGAAACTTGAGATTAAATTTGGAACACAGTTAGGGTACGTCATGAAAACGCACACTAACAAGGGATTTTTCGAGAGAAAGCATTAAGGCTTAACCTGAAAAACGGCTTCTACTGTAATATTTCAGATGCGGTTTTTTGTTTTTAACTACGTTTAGTTTCCATTGAGTACTTCGGTGTATTACATTGATAACATTTCAGACATTGTTATAAATATGTTTATATATTTCGATTTTTTAACCGATAGATGAAATTAATGATCCGAAATAAAAACCTAGGGGCAGTAGGCCTCGATTAACTATAAAAGCTTTTTCGATGCAAACGGAAAATCGTGTTATTTGAATTTTAAAGTTTTTCCCCGAAAAATGTTAGCTAGATGACCGGCACGACTCCATTGTTAAAGAAAAAGTCTAATGTCCTGGGGTCAAGCCACTACTAATTTGAATTGGAGAACATATATGTTAAATTAAACAAATTAAAAATATGGTAAAAAATTGCAATTTCGGCATTTGGACGATGTCACGACGAATAACTGCTCGTTAGTTATTCACAATTGTTAATTTTACAAGTACGTGTGCCGGGCTGTGTACGGCTCACGTATTTGTAAAATCTAAGTGACTCGTACAACATGGAATTCATATAAAACGGAATCTTGTGCGATTTCTATCAAAGGCGTGTTTTATAATACATATCAATGGAATTTTGGAATTAAACCGAATTGGCCGAACCCTTAAAAGATTTTCCTTGCTTCAAACACGTTCTTAGTGAACAAAAGGCAAAGATATACAATTATACATAAACTATATTTCATGTATAAATTTGTTTTAACTTTATCGTCCACTCGAGAATCTTGCGAAAGATAATTGTTAATATATTTTAATAAAACGAATAATAAAATTACTACAAAGTATAATTAAAATATAATTTAATTACACTTCGTATAAATTTTACATTTGCCATATGGCCAATAAAAGAGACTTTCCTCCATACTTATCGCGGAACAAATATTTTATGTTCATTATCAGCACAGGAATAAAGAAAACATACACTAACTCTTGTTTCCATTTACATAATCGAAAGTCTGTGGATAGTTTAAAAAATGAAACTCCTATTACTTTTTCTCCTTAGAAAATTTTAGAGTTAATTGCAAGAAGTTCTTTGTTTTTTTTCGCGAAAAACAAGCAGACTATAATAACAAGCAGACAATATGAAGATATGCTTAATATAGGGGAAATCGGGGCAACTTCGGCATGCGGGGCAAGTTTGTCAAGCGCTTTTTTTAAAAAACAAATTAAAAGGAGACTTTGGTTATAGGTTAGGCAGTTGAGTTTTATTGGTGGCTTGTTGAGTGTAGTGTTTTTATTGTTCTCCAACAAGCGTAGTTGAATTATCAAGCAAATTTTCATTTTCGTT
>NW_019392594.1:2396-3399 GCF_000671375.1 Centruroides sculpturatus
AATAAAAATAATTAAAATAATTACAACTTTACAAAAAGAGAGAAGTTGCCGATCTTGCCCCTATACCCGGGGCAACTTCGTCAATTTCTCTCTTCTTGTAAAGTTGTAATTATTTTAATTATTTTTATTTCCAAACTGATTTTAACCAGTTCTATAGTAAGGTAACATCCCAATAGACAATATGCAAAGCTTTTTTTCAGTTTATAGCAGTATTTATTACACAAAATTTAAGTAAAGCTTAACATGCCGATCTTGCCCCGATCTCCCCTAATTTTTATTTCGTGAAAATATGAATACAATAGAGTACAGTAATACATGTTTTGTAAATGGTGAGGTATCAGGTGTAAAATATAATAAACTCTTTTAATATTGTGTGTGGAAAAATATTAGTGTTGGATTGACAGAAAATTTAGCATGCGTGTCATACATAATATCTTGCATAATTTAATTCACATAATTTATTACATCGAAATTGAAGATAATCGAGAACATCTAATTCTAATTTTAATTCCTACGAAAACAATTAGGAACGAGTAATGAGATGAAAAACAATTATCTAATCCAAAGTAACGACCAAGAACGACTTTCCATTACGAAATCGAATGCGGTTCCTTCTAGTTGTCTAGCTAGATTGTAGAGGTAAGAAAAGAGAGTGTTAAATATTTGTGAAGTACGAGAAAACTAGACTTAAATCATGAATCGGCTCTTTTTTTCTCTCTCATTTCGAATGTTCATTTTATATTTTCTTCGTGTCTTGTAAAATCGTCTTTCGTTTTTATATACTCGCCACTTTTATATAACCATTATAATTACAAATTCCAATGTTTTGCTACGAATTTCGTGTTGTTAATTCAGACGTATTATCAGGTTTTGCGCTTTATTAACAAATATAAATTCTCATTCGAATGAATAGGAATGATCATCTCTATTCAAATTTTGTATCGTTATAAATAAGTAACTCTAGTTCAATATTTGCAACAGTTGAAAATCACTCAAATTATTA
>NW_019392595.1:0-1915 GCF_000671375.1 Centruroides sculpturatus
TTAATTAACTTTCATAATATTCTGAAGCAGCATGACTGTAACAAGTAAAATAACTTTATTTTAAGAACAACACAACACTGGATTAAATCAAAAAATTACTAACATACACACCAAATTCCAGCAACAAATTCCAGCAATTAAAAACATATCATGAACATTTTCATCTACTTTGAAGTAGACATCTTCAGGTGTAAATTTTCGAATCTACGAAATTTTTTCTATTTTAGATTTGTGTATTGTCAATCACACGAGACTGACATACAAAACTTACATATCCCTGAGAAGTTGACATTCAAAAATAATCAAATTACTAAAAACCATTTTGTTACAACAGCATTATGTTTATCAATATGAGTTTTCTAAATGTGTGAATAAAATCTTAATACACATTAATTATGCAGTAGTAACACAGGAAACATCTAAAATTTTCTGCCAAGAAATTAATAAAGGAATTGGTTTTAAAAGTGATAATTTATTTTGCTGTCTCAGGTCCCTTTAACACCTACTTAATGAAAATATGTATTATCCTTCTAATTTTATAACTATTCCTATTTAATCTTTTTTGGTATAACTAAACACTCCACTGATAATGAACTTTCATATTGCTCAGATGATATGCCTACTTTCTATTAATAATTCATTAAAAACACAGTTTCCTGTATATATAAGAAACTTTAAGATAACTTATCACAACTTTCAAGGACTATTGAAAATATTTTTCTTACACAATTCTCATAGCAATTAATCTATTAAAGTTATATTATATAATACAGATTAAAAAATTTATATCTTTTTGTAATTATTTTAAATGCCTTGTTATTGAGTGAAAACAAGTGTGTATGTTTGTGAACACAATATTTGCATATTAATGTATTAAGGAAATTAAGTTTTGTAAACAAATATGCAGGTGTAAAGAAGAAAATTAAAAAGTAATGTCATCGTTTTTGTTTTGGAAATTTTATTATATATAATAAATTTGTCATACTTTATAATTTTGCTGGAATAACATCTCTAAATATTTTAGAAAAATTATTTTTCTTATAATTTATCATCATCTAATTATGAATAAGGAATGCAGTAATTTTAATAAAGTAAGAACACATTCAAATGTGCAACCACAAAAACAACTGCATAAACACAATAGATTTTAAACTAATATTTAGGAAAAAATATTTCTTATAACATAATAAATAAGAAACCATTTTACAATTGGCAGGGATGGGCATTTATAAAACATTCATTTCATTTTCTAGTAATTAAAATAATTTTATTATTATAGATAACAGTTTAATTTAAAGTATAATCATTTCAATTTTAGAAACAACAAAGTAATTCTGAAAAGAATTCTTCACTAATTCTTAAAATTCAAACATTGTTATCTTAATTTAAATTCTCAGAAAAAGAACAACTGTTCAAAAGAAAAGTGCCTATTAGCAGTGTCTGCAGAATATAAAAAAGGGAGACAAGGTATAAAAAAAGGAATCATATATACATTATGCAAGAAGAAGATACCTATATATAATGGGTATAGGCTGTAGACAAAAAGTAGCCAAAAATCACAATAAAAACTGATTAGCTGTAGTCAAAGGGTTTAATTAACTTAAATTTGACATGCTTTTATTTTTAGTACATGAAAATCAGTGTTTCAATTTAGCGCACTCTATTGTGAGTAAAATGATTGATACGGAATAACATTTTTTTCAGTTAAAATAAACAACAAACATTGAAGGAAAATGGATGATGCAGGAACCAAAAATATGGGAAAAATTATCATCATTATATATATAATAATGATGATGATGATGATGATGATGATAATTTGAGACTGGAGAAAACAACCAATAGATGTGAGAAAGTGATTGATACAGGAACAATGGATCGAGAATTCACTGTAATTTAAAAATATATATATATA
>NW_019392595.1:2117-6102 GCF_000671375.1 Centruroides sculpturatus
GGAAGAATATATAAAAATTAAAATAAAACAAATAATAAAACAAAAATAACATAAATCTTCAATGTACTAATTCTGGTCCAAGTTTCTAGTAAATTTCTTAACCAAGAACTTTCATGCCGAAGGCAGGCTCTCGGCATCCCTCACATTTAAACAGCCTTCTCCTATTCTACTTCTGTATATTTCAATCTTCTCCGCCATCATTGCTAAAGTTGGGGAAGACAGAGGTTTGATGATTGTTGCCTCGTCCCATTTTACCTAAGAGCCTTGGGCTTGCGCCATTTGGGACAAAATCATTGAATTAGACACTTTCTTATGGCATATCTATCTTCTTTGAGCCTTACTCCCAAGTTTCTTGTGGTGACGCCGATATAATCTTTTTTAACATCCAGTTGTAAGTTCTCATAAGGAATTTTATACACCCCTACTTTCTCCTCTGCTTTGATACTATCCTTATCATTTCTCAAGATCTTATACAAATTAAGGGCTTTTCTTAAAACCATTCTTGATTCCTTTCGACTAGCAATTTCTTTCATAACACTATTCATACTACTATTATAAGTAAATTTTGTGAGCATACTATAATAGTAGTATGAACAGTGTTATGTGATTTTATTGTGTTTGTCAATGAGTGTGACGTCTGGTCTGTTGTGGTAAATTGTTTTATCTGTGATTATGGCTCTATCATAGTACAGTTTGTGCGTGTTGTTTTCCAATACTGTCTGTGGAATGTATTTATAGTATGGTTTGTGCATGTCTAATAATTTGTATTTCTTTGCAAGCTCTTGTGTATTATATCTGCTACTTGATTATGTCTGTGTAAATGATCTGTCTGTGCCAAGAGGTTGCAACCAGAAGTGATATGCTGTATAGTTTCTGGCATGATGTGACATTTTCTGTATGTATCATTTGTGAGTGTTGTATCTTTGAGTATGTGTTTTCTGTAGTTTTTAGTATTTATGACCTGATCCTGTATGGCAACCATGAATCCTTCTGTCTCCCCAAAGAGGCATCCTCAATCTAACCAGCTGTTTGATGCAGTTTTGTCAACAAAATCCTAGGCCAGGTCATAAGGATGCCTGCCATGGAGTGCCTTTTGAGTCCATGATTGCTTGATGACGCCTATGCTTTTTATATGTTGTGTCAAGTCTGTATGATGTAAGTTTAATGGTGTGTTATTTGAGTCTGCTAGAGTTACTGCTTTATGTAATTGTGATGTTTCTTGTTTCCTGTAGAAAAACTCTTGCAGTGACTGTATTTGTTTGTAGTGAAGGTTAACTATGTCAATCAGGCCACATCTGCCATCTTTACGTGGAAGGGTTAATCTTTCTATGGCGGATTTGGGATGTTGTTGTTCATGTTTAGTAAGTGTTGTTCTTGTTTTCCTTTGGACTTGCTCAAGATCTGTGTGAGTCCAATGTATAACTCCAAAAGGAGTATGTGAGTACTGGGATGACGTGTTTTTATTGCTTTAACTGTGTTTTGCATTTAACTGTGTTCTGAGGATAGCATTTAACCTACTCTGGTATTCTTTAATTAATCTTTGCTTTATTTGTGTATGTTCTGTTAGTTTGGCCTGTTGGAATCCTAAATACTTGTAGAACTCGCCCTCTTCCATGGATTCAATAACGTCTCCATTTCCAAGTGCAAAATCTTCTTTCTTCAGGATTCCTTTTTCTATGTGAAGTTTTTTGCATTTGTCTAAGCCAAACTCCATTTGTATGTTCTTAGTGTATGAGTGTGTGATTTGTAGGAGTTGATGAAGTTGTTTCTGTGTGGATGCATAAAGTTTTATGTTGTCCATGTACATGGATGTTGGATGTATATGGATGTAAGTGTTGTTTTTTCATGTCTGATATTGTAGCCATAATGCATGTTGTTTAACATGTTGGATAATGGGTTCAGAGCTAGGCAAAACCAGAGAGGACTCAAGGAATCTCCTTGAAAAATTCCTCGCCTAATGAATATTTCGTTTGTTTGTACGGAAGTGTTACTAACCCTGAGAAGTAGTGTTGTTCTCCAGTGCTGCATAGTGTTTTGGAAGAATGTAATGAGTGATGGATGTATTTTTTACATGTGTATAACATGTAGCAGCCAACTGTGTGGAACACTGTCGAATGCTTTTCTGTAGTCTATATATGCCATGTGTATGTTTCTGTGTTGTTTGTGTGCTTGTCGTAGAATGACTGAATCTATGAGTAACTGTTCTTTGCATCCCCTGTGATTTCTACGGCAACCTTTTTGTCGTTCCATAAAAACGTCGTGTTCTTCAACATGTTTGTATATTTTGTTTGTGATACAGACTGTCAATAATTTGTAGAGTGTTGGAAGACATGTAATTGGTCTGTATTGTGTGGGGTCTGTGGTTTTGTTGTTTTTAGGTTTCATGTAGGTAATGCCCCGAGTAAGAAATTTTGGCATGTCTTGTGGATTGATGATGATGTGTGTTAGATGTTTAGCTAGTTCCTGGTGCAGTGATGTAAACTTTTTGTACCAGAAATTGTGAATGTTGTCTACACCAGGTGTCTTCCAGTTGTGTGTTCTGTTAACAGCGTAGCGAATGTCGTGTATGTTTATTTCAGCACAGGGCATAGTTGGTATGTTATGCAAGTTTCTGTTCTCCTCCTTGATCCAGCCTGCATCAGCATTGTGTGTAACAGCATTGGACCAAAGAGAAGACCAATAAGTTGTGAGTTCTTCTTCTGTTGGTGTGCCACTGTGCTGTGTATCAGTGTTTGTTTTGGTACTGATTTGTCTGTAGAAAAGTTTTTCATTGTTTGTGAATAATTTATTTTGTTGTTTTCGTAGTGTACATGTTTTGTATCGTTTGAGTCTACGTGCTTTGGCTGCGAGTTTTTGTTTTAGTGTATCGATGTATTCTGTAATGTGTGTGTTGTGATGTTCATGTTTTGTGTGTGTTTTGATTTTCTTGAAAATGTTTTTGAGTTGTTTCTTTAATTTGGGTGTTATGTTGTTTTTAGTGTATTGTGTCAGCCTGCCTAATTGCTGTCTAATGTCATTTATTTGTGTTTCTATTCTTCTCTGCCAGGCAGGCTTGTGATAGAATTGTGTTTTGTGTGTGTCTGTCTGTGAGTGTATTTTCAGTCCATGGTGTGTTACTACTGTGACTGCCCCAGCATAAACTAATGTATGAATGTCTGAGAGTGTAGAAATTGAATGAATGTAGTTTGGTAGTAAGTGAGTGTTTACATAATCTAGTGTTTTTCCTACTGCCTTTGATGTGTTGATTTTTGGTATTCGTGGTCTTTGTGTGGGATCTGTACCAGTATATTTAGTGAGTGTTTCCTGAAATATAAGTGAGAGTGTATTAACTAATTCTATGTCTACGTTATCAGTGATGGATGGGGAAGTGCCTGCAGTATCATTAGTGGTACTTGTTGTGTGTGCGCTGTAATCAGTGCTTGTTACTGGATTATCCTGGCAGGTTACGTGATCTTCATTAATGTTAAATGTTTGTCTGTTGATGTATTTGATCAGCAACCTGTTGTTTGATAAGTTCAAGTGTTGTTTGTGGGATAAGGTTGTTGTGTATAATTGTTCTCGTTTTTGATCAACAACCTTGTGTTCGGTGACANACTCGTTCATTTCTGTTGTCCATTTCATCCGTTGGCGTGGTTTTCCAGCCTTTGTGGTCTGTGGCTGCATTGCCACAGAAACACCAAGGCTAGGTTGATTCCTCACATCTGTTGAGGGCATTGCACTAGCCATGCTTGGGCCAGCGCTGCTTTCGCCACCGGTAACCAAGGGAGACTGTGGCCTATTTTTCGAACGTGAGCCTCTGCCTAACCCACGAACCACCCTTGTTAACCCGGGCGACGTCCGAGCCAGTATCACACTTTGATCTGGTTACTACCATAATTATTATCTCCACAGAATGTGGGTGTAGTCACTCTTAGCTTCATTTCTACCCATAGACCTTACTGGCATGGGTGTCCCTACCAGGAGCTTGTGCTCCAGCCTGCATTGC
>NW_019392596.1:0-496 GCF_000671375.1 Centruroides sculpturatus
TCTTCAGGATAATCCCTAATCCTCACCCTCTCTACTGCAGGAGAGATTTCCAAAAATTCCTTCTTAGTGTACATTCTCCTGATGTACCCTAATTTTCCTGTGTACCAAATTTCAACTTTCAACTCCTAACTGTTTGGGCTCTGAGTTTATTATTATTATTAGTGCGTTACTCGGTTCACACTGGTGGCTGTGTACTATGCCAGACCAGAGTCAAGGCATAGCAACCAAAAACAAAAATTAAATAAGTATGCCAGTGTCTGTATTCAGGAATTTCCTAACAATGTGGCATGTATTCAATATAGTGGCCTTCTGTAGTGTGATGTATGTATTTCTATTCAATTGTAATGTTCCCAGGCTTTTGTGTAGTGTGTGCGGTATCACACCTGTACAGGAGAGAACAACAGGTACAATAAGCACCCTTTCCATCCTCCACAGATGCCTTATTTCCTGGGCAAGTTCTGTGTACTTGCTAATTTTTTCAGTGCATGTGTTTTGT
>NW_019392596.1:1676-3879 GCF_000671375.1 Centruroides sculpturatus
TGTAAGTAATCTGTCTGTGCCAAGAGCTTGCAACCAGAAGTGATGTGTTGTATAGTTTCTGGCATGATGTGACATTTTCTGCATGTGTCATTTGTGAGTGTTGTATCTTTGAGTATGTGTTTTCTGTAGTTTTTAGTATTTATGAACTGATCCTATATGGCAGTGGTTCCCAATTAGTGGTACGTGTACCTGTGGGGGTACTCGAAATTGCATGAAGGGGTACACGCAACAATCTAAAATCAGTCGATTTAAAATTTAAATGCATGAGATGACGCAATCAAAAGAATAATGGGTGGGCTATCAAAAATTCGGCAATTTACAACATGATGTCAAATGCACAAATTTGTTTATTTATAACTAAAAAATATTCTCGAAATTTCATTAAAAAAATGCATTTGTGACAATACCCTAAATGAAATTCTTATGCAAGAAACAAAAATTGTACAATTAACACAATTTGTTTTTGCAAAATTAATTTTGAAAATCTTTGTCTCTCGTGCACGACGCGACTTCTCGCAGAGTATTATGAGACTTCACTGACTTGTGAGTTTAATAATCAGTTGCGACATCTCGCTTCTAAATTTGGTTAGAATTTATGACGTCAGCAAAGCAGCAATAAAATATTTACTACCATTTTGCACAACATACCTCTGCGAGAGCGGATTTTTGGCCACGACAAACATGAGAACTAAACATCGTCACCAACTTCGACTCGAAGATGACTCGAGACCGAAGCTGACCAAAAAGCAACCAGATTTTACAAAGTTGTGCAAAGAAAATCGTGACATTTGTCACATTAAAATTAAATAACCTTATGTTGTTTTCATTATTATTAGAATTGTATTTTATAAGTAATAAATGTAAAAAAAACTTATTCTATTTATTACTAGTTGTCTACCCACAGCTTTGCCTGCATTATATCGAATTTTCTCGTGGGAGTAAGAAAGTTTCTCGCAGTAAAATGTAGCCCATGTCCATCTCCAACATGTAAGCTATCTCTGTGCCAAATTTTATTAAAACCTGTTCAGCAGTTTAGACGTGAAAAGGTAACAGACAGACAGAATTGCCTTCAAATTTATAATATTAGTATGGATTAATATGCATTTCTGCTATAAGGGGTATGAGAGTTTGAGCTCTTTCTTGAAGTGGTATGTAGGAAAAACTAATTGGGAACCACTACTGTATGGCAATCACGAATCCTTCCGTCTCCCCTAAATATAAGTAATTTTTATATTATTCTTCACTTCTATTCTAGTAGTCAATTTCTGTATTTGTCTTTAGAGAGTTAAGATTATTATATTAATTTTCTCAAAAATATCAGTTATTCTTAACCTAAGATTTTAGTTTCCTCTTCTAAAGCATTGTATAAAAATTTAAAGGTAATTTTAATTCACAGATTCTTTCGTATAAAATTAGTATTCTTTGTTATTAAATCTAATAAAATAAATGCAATTTTATTACTTATAAATATTTATTTTGCATTAGACAGAAAACTAATTGATTTTCCTTGCGTTAATATCATGTTTTATATAGTAGGTCAAAAAATTAATCTCATTTTAAAAAGTTATATATATTTTCTGTTTTTTTAAAGATTTTTGTTCTTTTTCAGACTACAATAGAATGACTCAAAACATTTTAAATGGACAGATAAACACTACAAGATCATACTACAACTGTTAATGTATGTCAGATGTAATAACTCAATTTTTTCAAGATAATTTTATCAGAGAGAGTTCTAACTATGCAAACAAGTGATAGATTAGTTAAGAAGAACTTTTAAAGACTTAAAAAAATGTGCATCAAGAAATTGCAGCAATATTGGGAGAAACTTTGGGTTATGGAAAATGCAATTGAAATGGCAAATTTGCAAAGGCAGTCAAAGAAGCTATTAGATATTTTAAACCTGAGTATTTAAACATTTAAGATTAGAATAATTAGTAGTAGTTTGCAATTTGTTTTTTTTTTATATTCCTTAGTTTAAAACTAACAAACCAAGTAAATCAGTAACAGAAATGACAGAAACTATTCATTAAAACAGCATGTCATTTCTGTTTACCGATTTCACTTTTGTAACAAGCTATTTATAAATGCTAATACAAACTTTTAATGAATTATTGAATTATGAATACAATAGTAAAAGTTTTAGCAATTATTCACTAGCAAAATATTAAAAATAAAAAAATTACCTTCATTTAATAATCTA
>NW_019392597.1:0-1894 GCF_000671375.1 Centruroides sculpturatus
ATCACATCTAATAGAGAGTACTTTGAAGGTGACTGAAGGAATTTTGTAAAAAAGTTAATAAATAAAGTTTTTATACAAAAGATCTGGTTTTTTTTGGGTCCCCCATGTATATGGTTTATAATAATGAAAATAATTTATAAATGTTCTAATTTTATATTAAGAAAGTTCTGAAACAAACCTTTTGCTTGAAAGTATTTGTATAAGAAATATATGTATACAAATTTTTCAGAACTGTTTATTTTGATATCATAACTTTTAATTAATTAATAATACACAGATATTAAAAGAAAAAACTTGCCTTGATTACTTTCTGTAATATCTATAGAACTTTTTTCATTATTAGCTTCTGATAGAGGACCAATATTTTCAGCTTCAAATTCTGTACAGTTTAACTCATCTTTATCTACTTTTGTTTCTTCAATTTTATTTTCATTTATTATCCTATTTATTTGTTGTTCCAAAGGCACTTTCAGTGAATCATTAGTTTCTGCTTGAGCAGGAATATTTAAAGATAGAGATGTTTGTTGAGAAAAAGTGTTTTCAGCAGACTCAGAAGGATTCACATCTTTCTGTGAAGGAATTCCAATAACACTTGTATCATCTGCAAAACAATCTACAGAAGTATGATGATGAAAATATCTGTTTTCATGAATCAAATGCTGATGATTGCATAATTCGTCATTTGTAATTTCATTATGATTTTGCACTATTGAATATACTTGATTTAAAAGTGTTGAATGTAAACCCTGTATTAACTTCACTGCTTCAGATTGTTGATCAGGAGATAACTTGTGAAAAGCATCACTCACCTGATGAAGCTAAACAACAATGACAAAAAAAAAANAGTAGGAGAGTCACTTCTGCTATCCCTTTGATGAAGTTTGCAAAGCTGTTTTAGGCCACAAGTTTACATTGGAATCTTCCTCATCTTTATCACAGGGTCACACAACTCCAGATTTCAGTCACAATGTATCTTCCTTGACTGTGTTTGACCAAGTCTTCCCACTTCCGCTCACAATTCACATTTTTTAAATTAGGTATTCTGATCAACAAAAAACCTACCACAAGATGAAGAGAATGCTATTGTTTGTGTCAGGCAGATGCTAAAAACAAAGGTACTGATGGACATTTTACTGCTATATGTAAATGGTTTATAGGTGTTTATATGTCTGTTAAACTTCTAATAAAGAAGCCAAAGCTGTTCTTTGCCCTTTTCAAGTTTGATGGTGTCTGATCCTGATTCTGTGAATTCATCTTGGATAATCAGGGCTCAGATAATTGAGGTTCTACTATACAGGGTATTTAAAAAAAAATGTACACACACTTCAACAGCAAATAACTCATGTAATTTTCTGTCTTTTCATGTTTAACCATTTGAAATACGCTGTACCTCATACTTCAAATGTTTCAGAGCTCAAATACTAAATAAAAATTTGCTTTGGTGTTCAAATGAAGTTTCAAAGTTCAAACTGCACAAACAGTGAAAAAATGCACTTGAAGAGTAAAACTAATCTATTGTGAGAGCCCAAGTTGCTTTTGCTCGTGTTATGCTCGATGATATATTGCATAAATAACTAATGCTACTTTAACATCACAATTATACTTAATAATTATAATATGAATAGTTACAAAGTCCTATTTTCAGAAATATTTAATTATGAATGTCAGAAGCACAATAGTGTGCCATAAATGTGTAATTTTTTCATAGTTGTGTATTAGAATAATACATATGATTATGATTACCAAGGTATTGTAATATATTTTTATTGAAAAACAGAATGATAATTTTGAAAACTTTGATATTCTACCTTATTATTGTCTAAATTATATACTATTATAAACTGAATTTTATATAAAAAAATTATTATCATTATATATATATATATATATGTAT
>NW_019392597.1:5115-6064 GCF_000671375.1 Centruroides sculpturatus
TTATGTATTCGCTCAAACTTTGTTAAAACCTTAACTGTATCCCGAACAACAACCGAAGCTGTAGGAGGAAATTCGCCTATTTTACCAATCTAGGGATTCCCCTTTTCCAAATTTTAATATCAACTCAAAATAATTTAAAAAGACAAATTACAATAAAATGGTTTATTATCCAACTATCAGAAATTTCACAACATGCCAAGGAAGAGAGGAAGGAGCAATTAAGTAAATGATAAAGGATTTAAAAATATATATAAAAATGGGGAATATTGCACTTCTGACAGTCGCTGCAAGTGTGTGGGCTAAATTTGGAGAATCCGTGCTTCTCACATGGACAACTGTATGTGGCCAGCTCACGCATCTGAAAACCTTCTGATTTATTTATGTACGCACCAGACGGAAAAACAAAAAATATCGTGTATCCACAAGCACTCCAATAAATAAATAGAATTGAAACGACACTTTGAAATGTTTTTCTGATGAAAATGAATAATAATAATAAGTTTCAATAAAAATGATAAAATGTAAATTGAATTTTATCATAACGAGTTTGCTTGAATTTCCTTTCTTCTGAGATTGCAGTAATACGCAACGGGTAAGCTAGTATATTTATAAATAATATGTAGCCCAAAAAGTAGCCAATGTGCCAACTGATATTTTTTACATTAAACTAATAAAAGGGTAGCCAAATTTGGTGCAAAGTAGTCTTGCAATGCTGGAAGGAATACTAAATAAAGCTGGAGTTGAGACTCAAAGAATTATAGACCCAAATGCAGGGAAAGGAGAAAGAGGACAAAAGATAAAGAAGTGAAGAAGATTGGAAAATTAAGGGTCCATTTTGCATAACAGGAGGTCTTTTTAACCTTTCTCATTACTTTTTATCTTTAGGTCTTTTTCTCCTTTCCCCAAATTTGAGTCTATACTCCTTTGAGAGCCAACTCCAGCTTTATTT
>NW_019392598.1:0-2645 GCF_000671375.1 Centruroides sculpturatus
GAAGCGACAATAAACATTAGCATCGATTATCCATTAGAAAAGCGGGAAAATCGCGATTAGATTTTTTTTTCTTTAAAAAAAAAAACAATATTTCCAACAGCGATTGCATTAATTCTGCTAACAACAGACATTCCAGCATTTAATAGTGTAAAAATGTTACGAATGGTCATCTATAACAAGTTTTGGTTGAGTATTTTGTAGTTGTACATAGGAAATATCTGTTGTAAAATCGCTAGCGGGTCTAAATTCCTTTCCGAGGTTGCCAATGAAGAATGTTTCTAGAAAACGAGTTAAAAAGTGGTTATTTCGAGAGGCTTTGTCAAGGAATTAACTTCGGATCTCATCGATTAAAACTGTTATAACTATAAAGTTTTAAGAACATCTGTAGTCGAGAAACGAGCGATATCGAATTAAATTATAACCTTAAGCTCTGTAGCTTCAGGAAAATCGAAAAAAAAACCTCTTAACTAAAATCCCAAAACATAAAATGCCGCGAGAATGGCGATAAAACTTGGCGTACTATCAGGAAAGTTTCATGAACTTCCCTCATTTGCATGATAATTCGCCAGATCCCGAACCGTGCCGATCGATTCATTATTATTTTTATTTATTTCACGAATACTTCAGTTATTAAATATTCATTAAGGATTGAGATACTCGAACGGAATATCAAATGCTTCATAATCATTTACCATAACTAATTTAGCAATGCGATAGCGATTTATACGACTCGTTTCTCTGTCACGTATCGCACGATTTTCAGATTTTTATAATTAATTTTTTAAAATATTAAATTCTTTTTTTTTTAGTATTTGCTTCGGTTTTCGGTTATAATTAGCACATTTGTTTTTATTTATTTATTTTAAGATCAAAACTGATTCTTTATATGCAAACAGTCTCTGAGTTACGTCGCGTTGTATCGCTCATATATTATTGTATATAATAGACTATGCAGTTTGATCTTCTTTATTTGAAGAATACAAAACACGAATTTGTGTTTTTAAAGAATAGAAGAAAACATAAATTAGTATTCTATTGATTAGGTAGCCTGTTTCCGACGTGGCGCGATACAAACGGATATATCGAATTCTACACCGTAAGAGGGGGGAGAGAATTATGACATATAAAAATCGGAATCTCGAAATATTTTCTTTACAAAGTCGTTGTATGGATTAAGTTTTTACTTAATTTTACTAACAAGTAAGTGTAGAATTTAATTCTAACACGTGTAGACAGTTAGTAACGATGGGTGTTGCCGCGACGACCTTGAGAACTTGCTATATTACGGGCAGATAAACGAGTCAGTAATGTGTGATGCGACGAAATCCACCTTTTGACTCTGATGTAACACCATCTGCTACAATTTAAGTTTATCTCTAGTTTAGAATAGCCAATAGGAAGATACTTGTTCATGAAACTTGCCATTTTAGTGAAGGTGTGTGTGACAAAATTAAAGCTTGGATCCGTATCTAGTCGAAAATAGCTATTTTCGGATTAAAGTGGCTAACATTATTAATTTTACACCGAAAAACATTTGTTTTCTGAGGCATGGTATATATATAGGCCTATATTATATAGGATACAAAATTTTATATCAGATATATTGTTTTGTATTCTTGGCAAGCCTCTTGAATATTTTTCAATGACACAATTTTATTTAATTATACATAATTAGCATAAAAATAAACTTACAAAACTCATTATGCAATTAATATTCGGTCATTTTAGTCGTAAAAATGTTTAAACTACAAGTAAAAAAAGTAATCTATAAAATATGACCATGCAAATTGGTCCATTGAAGAATCTATATGCTTGGAGGCTGCACCCATAAAAAAAAAGGGACAATCTTTTAAGATGCAAATTCTGTAAATAGAGATTGCACAACTCGTTTCCTGTTCTAGATAACTTTATAATTTAATTATAACTTTACTAGCCTTCATTGTTTAACAGTTTACGTACGATAAGGGAAGGAAAAAGGAATTACGATCTAAGTGTCCATCTTTGGGACGAAATTATGCTCCTCTAGGACACTTTAGAGCCTTTATTAATCGCTTCCGAGACTGATGTTTTAAATTTAACAGATTTTCTATGCGACGTTACGATATTAAAGGCTACAATCAAGATCTTAGGCTGTCTTAACCTTTGGTGATGTTTACTGATTAAAACTACCTCCTAAAATATCACTTTAAAAGTGTTTGGTGTATCGAATCATATATGTATTCTTGGAGGATTCGAAAATAGAAATGGCAACATCACTTCTATTCTAAATGCTTTTTTTTTTTTTTTTTTAAATCTAACTTTAGCATTTGTTCTTCGCATCACTCCGCATAATGAAAGGATAAAAGTGCGAATAATGTCTTTTCATCTTCACGAAATAAGGCCAAGGTCTTAAGTATTCCTTATGAAAATGTAAAATTAAATAATAAATCTCGGCTCTACTTATTTTGACCTAAATCCATATTGTTCATCCGAGAAAGGCATTTTATGGTCTTGTTAAATCTTTCCTATTTAAGGAGGTTGAACATAATTTTTATAAAATAATAATAATAGAAAAATCACTTGTTTTAGATTTTAGTTTGAAATTATTCAGAATAATTGTAAGAATTATCCGTAATTAACACAAAATATTTGTGTATATATATATA
>NW_019392598.1:3000-38976 GCF_000671375.1 Centruroides sculpturatus
TATACTTAATAATAATAATAATAATAATAATTTTTCTCGCTTATTTTTAAAATCAAAAATTAAATTTATTTTAAAAAAAAGGCAAAAAAAATAAATAAAATAATTCTTATTTTAAAATTAATTACGTAATGGATCCAAAATATTTATTTTGGCTGATCTCTACATCCGGACAGGTGTCGTTGCTCATAGAATTTTCGCGACAGACGGAACCTCGATACTCCAAATGCGCATGCTCACCGCATCTGCTGTTGATCGAGGTCGCCATTTTGATCGTCGACTGTCAGTTCCGAATGAAAATATTCGTTTAATTACTCTCGACAGTTTAAATCGACTAAACATGTTTTACAGGAAAATTACAAGCCTATTTACTCTGTAAATAAGACCGAATCGTATTCGATTTCGATCCGGACCAGGTAAACTGTTTTCTCCTCAATACATTTTGTCGTCTGCTTTGGGTTATCTCGTTTCTTTTGTGGATCCTTCTTAATCAGATTTACTCTATTAATTAATATACTAGGATCATTGAAGTAAATTGCGATTAAATTAAATTATCAGTGTGTTTATAATCGTTAAAATAACAGAAATGCCAACTTAATATTAAAAAAAATGAAATTGATTAGTTTTTTCTTTTTGAAATTGATTAGTTTATATTATTTTAATCACGTGAACTAAGAGCTTGAACGAAGGTCTTAATGATTAAACATTTATGCACTTTAATTAGATTAAATTCTTAAAATGTGCGTATCGATTTATTTTAGAAAAGATGGAGAATTGTGATGTGTAATTTCAGTTTATTCGATAAATAAATGCTATAAGAATTATATATGAAATGCTATAATAAACTTAATTTATTATCTATAGATGTTCCACTTCGGCTACTCTAATTATACATGCTTAAAATTGTAGTGTCATAAGTTAAATGCTTAAATAATTCATTTAATGTTTATTTAATAATCTAATACAATTCTATAACATTAAAAAAAACCTTTTTACCTTTTTAAAAAAGGTTTTTAAAATATTTTATTAATTTTTTTAAATTCTAGGGAAGATATATATAAGTGTTATATTTTATTATTAAGTTTCCTAATTTGTCTGTTTTTTTTATTTATATATAGTAATTTATCTTGATTTTCCTGGTTTGAAATCTTTATTTTAACATTATTGTAAGTTTTGTTGCTTTCATTTTTTATCTTATTCAATTTTACATTTACAAGTGCAAGCAGTTGTGTAAAATGTAATTTAATAAATTTGATGATGTAAAAATAAACCTAAATCGTTATTTATAAAAATATTGCATTCTCATTTAAAAGTTAATTAGTTAATTTCGGATTTAAATGTTAACGAAATACCTATACCTGAATCTACAAAACAAAGTGACCTTGAGATGAATGAATATAAAAGAATGGATATCTCTTCTTTCCTTCTTTCTAAAAAAAAAAAAAAACAATCATCATTATTATAAATAATGATGATAATATCCATTTTAAATAATGTATTTAAAATAGAAGTCAAATTTTTAAAGTGGCGATACAATTAATAATAATGATGTTATTTGTGATACATTTTCCTTTTAAAAAATAAAACTGAGACTATATTTGAATGCACTCTATTTTTGACTTATTTAAATGTTTATTAAAGATGAATAGTAGGAATCATAGAAGAAAAGAAAGTATAAAATTATATACATTTAATATATCTAAATGTTTGTAGTTGAATTTTTTATAGAATGAACTTTGAATAAAGATGGATGAATGAACTTAAAACAATGCTTATTCAACAAGCAGTTATATTTAAAATTAGAAAATCAGCTAAAAGAGGTTTTCACATTCAATTCAGACAATAAATTCTATTCACACTTGCCAGGAAATTTGTTCTTGTTGTCAACTGTCTTTTATGTATCTATTGCATATTTCAGATAATTCTTTAACTAGTTGAGAATCTTGCAATCTTTAGGTTCCCTGGAGAGTACAGGATGTATGACGATTAATTTATAGAAAGCTTTCATGATAATATATATTCCCTAGTGATAATATTACTTGGGAATGGAATCCAATAAAACACAGCAAAATAATTCATTGCTTTTGTTTTTGCTTAGAATTTTTTTATTTGTAATTAAATGATTGTTTAAAAACTCAATTATTATAATTCTAATATTTTTAAACAGTTATTGTTTTATGTAATTTTATATTAGCATAAGGCAGTTTATAAAACTTGTTAATGTTTCTTAATAATGTACTGTACATCTGATAAATAGTACCTGTTTTTTTTTTTTTTTTTTGTTTATTGGTAATTACATTTATGGTAACATTTTTAAATATATCTATCAATCTTTTAATACATCTATGGTAATATCTTTTAATAAATTTTTTAATAGTAAAAATGCATAATTTTTTAACAGCAATGTTGTTACAAAGCAAGTTTTAAATTATTACTGTTAATGATTATTATTCCAAATTAGTATAATGTCTGTTAACAATTATTCACTCTCTCTCTCAATAATAATTAACAACTGGAATATTTAACATTAGAATAAAATTACTGAAATACAAAACATGTTTATTTTTAAATAATAATAATTTACTTTAACTATAAGTATGGTTTTCATTAAATTATTTTGAAGGAATAAAATAAACAAACAAGATGATAATGTCATTGTACTGATTATGAAATTGTATGTTTAGTGTATCATAAAGCAATAATACAATTAATAAATAGATTTAAAACATCTGTTGGAACATATCATCTTATGCTATAAATATTCATGTTATATGAAAAACATTTGCTTGAATGAATTTTATCTTTAGTAATTGTTAAATTTTATAACAACTTACCATATGTTAAAGTTACTTTGATCTCTGAACATCATAAAAAATATTAAAGATAAAGTCTCTATTTTAGTAATTTCTTTTTTAAACTTTGCAAAATATTTGTTTTAATATGGTACTTTCTAATTTCTCCAAGATTTAATTAATATTTCAATAAAATATCAATTCAAATGCATATTTCTTTTTGCATATCTATATCATACAGTAGTTTAGTACCATGGACAAAGTTAATACCTGAAAAAATTATGATCTCCAAAGTTTTTGTAATTCTCCTAAAGTATTTTAACTTAATGGGAAATTAACTTATAAATTATTAAGAATTATTTAAAGTGCTATTAATCAAATCGCTAATAATTACTCTGCTTTGTATACATTATGCACAAATGATACACAAGAAAAATTGGATTTGCTATTATAATGTTCTTCTCAGAACACTGATATGTGCCTATCCAATTTTTCCAGAAGCCAGTTGGAGGAAATATATTTTATTTAAAATTACTTTTTAAAAGATAACTGGACTATAAACTTGCTTACAATTGAGTATTATGGTACAGCTATTGTTTTGCTGTAATTAATTAAAATTTGTAAAAAAATTTGTAGTGGCATATAGCTAACATTGTAAATTAACAAAAAAAATTTTTCCTATAGAACACTATGTAAAATACCTATTTAAAATAAAATTGTTATACTATAAAATTTCTTTTCCATTTTTATCATCATAAATTTAACAGTTATCTGAAATGATACAAATCAGGGCAAAAATGTGAATTAGAGTAAACATAACATACTGTATTGTATGTTATTCGGAATAGTATTGCATATGAATTATACAATAAAATATTACAGATGTTAAAAGGCAAAAATAATTCTAGCTTTAATATTTGAAGATCTATTGTACAATATTTTCATCTGAACTATCTGATTTAAAGTTGCTCATGATTATGATGATCCTATTCTATAAATGAAAAACTAAAATCATCAATAACTATTGGATTAAATTAGTTCAATTGACAAATTTTAAGATTGATTCACAGAAGTTAGCAGTTTGAACTAATTACCTGACAGTTGTCTTTTATCACTTTATCAGTGATAGTTTAACATAATTTATATTTGGTTAACAGATATTTCCTGTATTCGAATAAACAGAGTTTTTATAAATAATATCCAAATTCAAAATTTAAGTACAGCAGGTGATTGGTTAATGAACAATTCGAACTGCAAAAAAATTGGACAACGAATAATTTCATGAAAGATTTTTATGTTTGGACAACAAATACCTCACAGGACAAACACAAGAAGTGATGTAAAATAATGAATACCAATTGGTCTCCCCTTGTTTCCAGATGACAATTTGAAACCTTTTGGAACGCAGAAAATGTTAACATCAATGCTCAACCCAATACTGATTGGATAATATTCCTCCAAACTTTGAAATTCTCTCTTGTAATTCCAGCTTTTTGTTTACCTTTCTGATAAATAATTTTTATAGTCTTTGTAAGACTGTTGGGCACTCATTAAGTTTTGCATCGGTTTTTATTTTTGAAAGGTGAGAATTTAATAGCCAAGGTAGAGAGTGGGCAGATGTCTGATGTTGCTAGTGTGGTCTTATGCACGTGGTTTTTCACAAAGAGACAGGAATTAAAACAAATGAAACGTGCTTTAATTTTTCTTGTGGTAACTAATACAAGAAAGGTTCATACAGATTCCAACCTCCTGGTTCCTTAATTCCAAAAAAATACACCTGTTCCGATACACAGCAGAACAAGAACCCTCGCGATACAAAAATTTTCTTATTATCTAACTTAAATCTACTTATTCTAAAAATATAAGAGGAAAAAAAGGGATAGAATATGAGAAAGACAGAAAGATATTCTCTAGAAGGAGCGGGTACCTGAATTGGCGATCAATGTGGAGTGGTTGGATGACGTTGTCTTGGGATGTCTTTCGGGGACGGACCGTCTGTGAAAATCGATGAAAAAATGTCTGGGATCCTTAGTCTACCAATGTCCTTAATAACAATCTCCTTTCTTCAGATCTGATCGTGACCCTTTTTCAGGTGGAGCAACACCAACCTGGAGACCTTTCTCAGATGCATCTTTCCTCTTCTAGACCCAAATCAAAAGTGACCTTCTGGGCTCTTTCTTTTCATTGTCCCCTAACTAGGTCACCCACCACCCACAGTTGGAAGAAAGTTCCAGAAGTATAGACAAAGGAACACAGAACAAAGAAGGAAGGGAGAATAGAAAAACATATATATATATATACAAAAATATAACAGAATACACTGGTGTACCACCACACTAGGCAGTATGACTTGAACATGTCTACAGTAGTCACAATCTTAGCTAAGAAAGATATAATCAAGAAGACTCAAGCAACTAAAGGAGTAATGAAAATCACATCTGAGAAACAAAGATGTGCCATCCTTGAAAAAATGGAGAGATGGCTTGTAATTTGGATAAAAGAAAGGAAAATGAAAAGAGATGTAACTAGTATGACTATCATTCAAGAGAAAGCTAGAATATTTTTGAAGAACTGAAGAAACAAACTCCACGTTTATCACAAGGAGATAGAATTCAAGACTACCACTGGATGGTTTGCAAAGTTTAGAGGAAATCTGGCATTAAACATGTGGTAATTCACACTGAGTCTGCTAGTGCAGATAAAGAAGAAGCTGAGAAGTTCTGTCTCAAATTTGAAGAATTTATGGTGAATGCCACCCTTCACATCTTGACTGTTGTGAAAAACAAACAATGAACCCTGGGTGGTACGAGTCATCACTTCCTAGAAGAGTTTGAACTCACCCAGTGAGACAGTTAGCAGTTAGTTGTTCTTTTGTTAGCTTTGTTGTGGAGACATGTACTGTACCATATACACAAGGAAGACAATAAACTAAGTTGTGTTATGATCTTGTATTGTTTGTTTTTTATCATGCACAGTGATGAAAATAAAGCAATCGTAGTAGAAACACTATGTTGGTGAGCAGGACTAAGAACCTAATTTGACTAAGAAGAACTAAGAAATCCACCTACTGAAACCTTCATCAGGTACATTATTTCTCTTTCCTCAAGACCTCAATTTTTGGATCATGGTCGAGATTGGAACAGTAAAAATCCCTCCATACAACTTTTCTGACCCAGTCTTATGATTCCACATATGTGAAAGCACATATGCACTAGGACAGGGATCGCCAAAGTGGTCTATATCGACCCCCAGGGGTCGATGCAACATCATTGGGGGGTCGATGCGGCTAGGGGGTCGATGTGGCAATGGGTTACAACCTTGTTTTTTTTTCTTATACAGATATCAGAGATCACAACGTATTTTATTTTGCTCATACTCTTACACTTATAATAAAACTTTACGGTGGGGGTCAATGTGAGGTTTTGGAAAGTGGTTGGGGGTCGACAGTTAAAAAAGTTTGGCGACCCCTGCGCTAGGATCTCCAAAGCCAATCATAGAAAGTGCCACAAAGTTCAACTACATAGTGGCCCATTTACCACCAGAAGTCGCATCAACAGTTAGAGACATCATTACTGTATTTACTTGCATATAAGACAATCTCACATATAGGACGAGGTGTGACTTTAACCTATCTGATGTTGAAATTCTTCTCTGTTGCCTGTGACACCACGTTGAATTTTGTTGATGTTAAGCTTAATGAAAAATACATGTTTTTTTAAAAAGTAATTGTGGCTATTTTATTGTCCGAGATTATTTTTTTATTTTTAAAAAACAAAATAGATATACTTCTTAATGTAGAAGGTATGGTTGCTGTATATTCAAATTCTGTGTATAGCGTCCTTGTAATCCAAAAAATGATTCTTGGTAGACGACCAAACAGCAATTGGTTAGGAAAACATTATGGTTTATTTAAAACAAGTTTTTATTCAAATGTATTTCGAGTTGGTTTTTGAATAAAAAAATTGTTTTAAATAAACTGTAATGTTTTCCTAACCAATTGCTGTTTGGTCGTCTACCAAGAATCATTTTTTGGATTACAAGGACTCTATACACAGAATTTGAATATACAGCAACCATACCTTCTACATTAAGAAGTATATCTATTTTGTTTTTTAAAAATAAAAAAATAATCTCGGACAATAAAATAGCCACAATTACTTTTTAAAAAAACATGTATTTTTCATTAAGCTTAACATCAACAAAATTCAACGTGGTGTCACAGGCAACAGAGAAGAATTTCAACATCAGATAGGTTAAAGTCACACCTCGTCCTATATGTGAGATTGTCTTATATGCAAGTAAATACAGTAATGATGTCTCTAACTGTTGATGTGACTTCTGGTGGTAAATGGGCCACTATGTAGTTGAACTTTGTGGCACTTTCTATGATTGGCTTTGGAGATCCTAGCGCAGGGGTCGCCAAACTTTTTTAACTGTCGACCCCCAACCACTTTCCAAAACCTCACATTGACCCCCACCGTAAAGTTTTATTATAAGTGTAAGAGTATGAGCAAAATAAAATACGTTGTGATCTCTGATATCTGTATAAGAAAAAAAAACAAGGTTGTAACCCATTGCCACATCGACCCCCTAGCTGCATCGACCCCCCAATGATGTTGCATCGACCCCTGGGGGTCGATATAGACCACTTTGGCGATCCCTGTCCTAGTGCATATGTGCTTTCACATATGTGGAATCATAAGACTGGGTCAGAAAAGTTGTATGGAGGGATTTTTACTGTTCCAATCTCGACCATGATCCAAAAATTGAGGTCTTGAGGAAAGAGAAATAATGTACCTGATGAAGGTTTCAGTAGGTGGATTTCTTAGTTCTTCTTAGTCAAATTAGGTTCTTAGTCCTGCTCACCAACATAGTGTTTCTACTACGATTGCTTTATTTTCATCACTGTGCATGATAAAAAACAAACAATACAAGATCATAACACAACTTAGTTTATTGTCTTCCTTGTGTATATNTAGGGCATCCCATTAAAATTACCAGCTGATATCATCAGACCCGACAACTCACGAATTTCTTGCGAATCTTTTGTCAGTCAACTAAAAAACCATATGGCTAATCTGAAACTCTACTAACCACTTATTTCACAAAACATTTTTATTCACCCAGAGCTAAAAGAATGTACACATGTTTCTTAAGATTCAATGCAAACCAACCTCCTCTTTGCCAGCCGTACTCAAGTCCATACAAAGTGCTAGAAAAACATGACAAAACAATAGTAATTGACAGCCAAGGTTGCAAATTCACAGTCTCCATTGACAAATTAAAACCAATGTATATCTTACAGGACGAATCACCCCAGAAATCTATCATCAGACCCATTCAGTTAAGACCATCACAGACATCATTGTCATCTGCAGCATCAAACAAAAAACTGGAAACAACCTCCAAAGATCAGGCTGTCATGTTCACTTTCCTAGAAGACTAGTGACCATAATGTAGCGTTAAGTGACTCGTTCGACCTCAATTCTATCGCTTGTCCCTCACTGGGGGATACTGTATGGCAAATGGCACCCTTCACATCTTGACTGTTGTGAAAAACAAACAATGAACCCCAGGTAGTATGAGTCATCACTTCCTAAAAAGAGTTAGAACTCACCCAGTGAGACGGTTGGCAGTTAGTTGTTCTTTTGTTAGCTGCATCATTGAGACATGTACCCATGTACCATATATGCGAGGAAAACAATAAACTAAATTGTGTTACGATCTCGTCTCATTCATTTTTTTATAATGCACAGTAATGAAAATAAAGAAATTGTAGTACTACAAATTACTAGCAAATAAAGTACACTACAATTTCATTAAAAAAGAAGGATATTGACCACAACAAATTTTCAGTTGTGATGAAACTGGTTTATTTTTGAAGTGCATGCCAAATCATACATCATGAAAGACGAGGAAAATATTCCTTGGCATTTATCCGCGAAAGACTGATTGATGTATTGATGTTACTTTTGGGATCTAATGCTAGTGGTGATATGAAGCTTATCAACGCCTCGTGTCTATCACTCTGAGAACTCTCGCTGGTCGGCAACCGGTGGTCTTTGGACCATTGATGGTCTGCAAGAAAATTTGGTTGGTCTGTGGAGAAATTTGGACATTGATCAACTGAAGGTTACGCTAAGTATTATGAAAGAAATGCAAAATGCTTAGTTGCTTTTTTTCACTCATTGGAGTTTTTTTTATTGAATCTAAAACTAAATACGAAGTGACTGTTATCAATAAATAATGCACTCACAATATTGTTTATTGTTCGATTGTCATCCTTCATGGAAAAGCACTAAGAATCCATAAACTTATTTCAAACAAACAGCAATGAACTTTAGGCTTACATTGATTTGTTATAGTTAAACAAGTGAGTTTCATATTAATATAGTAAAATATAACTTTTATGATCATTATTCTACAGATTTGTATCATTTAAAAAAATTCATGATAGTGGTTTGCAGGATTCAAAATTGTGAGTTTAGTGGTCTGTGAGGTCAGAAAGGTTGCATACCGCTGCTCTAGAGTATTAAAAAAATTCCATAATTAAAGAAAGACTGCCAGTGATGTGGAGATCAAATAAAAGAGCATGGGTCATGCAGGATCTTTTCAAAAAATGGCTGTTTGAAGTTTGTGCTCCAAGCATCATAGATTACTTTTAGACCAATGAATTACCATTGAAAGCACTGTTGCTATTGGACAATTCACCAGGACACCCAAAAGACCTTGAAGATAATTTTCTGGAAGACTTTCCCTGGCTAACAGTTGCTGTTTTTGAATACTACTTTGTTGATTCAGCCAATGGATCAAGAGGTTATTGCAGGTTTCAAGAAATTGTACATTAGTGCACTGTTTCATTGGTGTTTTGAAACATGCCAGCTCTCCTCAACAATGACATTAAAAATGTTTTGGAAAGAAAAATTTGATATTCTTGAAGCTATACAGCTCATTTAAAAGGCATGGTGAGAAGTCACTCAATGACAGTTGCATTCTGCTTGATGAAAGCTGTGTTCCTCCTGCATTCAGGAAGACAGATGATGTCCCTGAAATTATGGATGAAATTGTGACAACTGCTAGAGATCTGGAATTGGAGGGGAATGAATATGACATTGAAGAGTTCATAATGGAACCTGAAACTTAGCTGACAACAGAGGGAAAGTATGATGATTAGTCAAAAAATGATCCCTCCAAGATTTTTACATTTTTGGACTCGGGATCTTGAAATGTCAAGAAATGTAAAAAAAATTTGGGTTTTTCTCTGTAGGTATGGATTTACTGTACATGTGTGGGACATGATTTTGTTCACGCTCTTTGAAACTTAATAACCTGTGCTTTTTGTCAAAAATTTCTGAAATTTTGCAGAGAGGTTTGTGAATTAGGTGAATTGATGCTATTAAAATTTGTGATGCTTGCACATCAAGATAGTATAGCTCTCCAGGAGAAGTTGCAAGCACGGAGAAACCGACTTACTGATTATGGGCTAAGCCTAAATTTAAAGAGAACAGAATATCTTGAGTGTGGCCCACAAACTGACAAAATGATCCAAGTGGCAGACCAGACAATAAACAAAGTGACCCAGTTTAAATATTTGGGCTCCATGTTATCTGCAGATGGTGAAACAACACCTGATGTCATAGCACAGATAAATGCTGCCTGACTCAAATGGTGGCAAACCACAGGCATCCTGTGTGATAGAAAAATGCCTCAACATCTAAAGGCAAAAATTTATAAAACTGTGGTCCGTCCAGCAGCTCTTATGGAGCTGAATGTTGGGCCACTGCAAGGAAACATGAACACTCTCCGTGTAATGGAGATGAAGATGTTAAGATGGGTGGTGGGCCTAACCCGATTTGACCATGTAACAAATGACAACATTCGATAAAGATTGGGAATAGAAGGAATTGACAAGAAAATGCAACAGGCTTGCTTAAGATAGTATGGACATGTCCTACGCAGCAAAGACACATCAGTCACAAAAACAGCCATGCAACTGAACCCAGGAGGGTGCCGCCCACGTGGAAGGCCCAAGAAATGATGGATGGATACCATCAGGAAGGACATGCACATTGCCAACATCAACCCAGAAGATGCCAAAGATTGTGCCAAGTGGAAGCGACAGTTGCAACAAAGCTAACCCCTACTATGGGAAAAGGCAAAGAAAAAGAGAGATGCTATTAAAATTTGGTGGTTAAAGGAGGAGGCCATGTCATATCTTTAGTAGGGTAAAACTTAATGATGATTTTACTTGTTATTAGCATTTACAGTTTTTTTTTTATAAAACCCATCCCTACTCTCAAAATTAAGCATTTTGCCATTTTATAATAATGAAAAAAATAAAAAAATTTTAAAATAATTTAACAGATTGTGCCACCAAAATTTTAGATGTTGCCAGGAAAGTTAAGAAACTCATTGCTGGAATTTTTGTTGAGGGAACTAATGAAATTTTCTTGAAGATTGTGACTCTACATTACTTTGTATTAAAACATCTGAAATATCCTTGAAAATATTCACTAGTGGTTCTTATTATAAAGTCAAATTTTGACCAAATAAACAAAATGTATGGAATGTAAAATAATGTATAGCAAATCTGGGGAATAAATGGATTGTTCTTAATATTAATGATAGCAATTTTTGTGCAAAACACTTATTTCAATAAATAAAATCAAAATATGGAAATGTTTCTGTAATTTTGCTATTACCATATGTTTTTCTTTATATAACTCACATATGTTGTATAACTTGCAAAATAATAAACCTTTGAACAAAAATACATTTCAAAATTTTAAGCAAATTATTTTCCAGAGGATAGGTTTCATTCTTATTTTTAATTTGCAAGTTTTTATCCTGAGGAAGGGCACTTAAAACGACTGAAAACATTTGCAAAAGTGAAATTGGCACTGCATTTCAAGATATGTTGTAGTTTATGACAAGTGCTGTTTTACTGAATAGTGTTTTTATTAATAATGGTGTTTTGGCATGGTCAGATCAATTCTCAAATATACGACAAAATTTTTGTAGATGATTATATTTCATTTTGTCAATTAATAATTATTTTACCAAAATGCATTGTTCTTTTTCAGCCTTGTAAGGGTGTAAGGTTAAAATTTTTAAACTGTTTTTATAGACAGTTTAAAATTTGAGCTACAATTTTTAAATTTTTGATATAGCGTTAAAACCAACAGAAAAATAGCTAATCATGAAGATGTAATGAAAATACAATCTCTAATACGCAATCAATTGAGCACACCAGTTTTTTGTGATATAATAGAAAATGCATGGTTTGTGTCTCAAATTAGTGGCAGAGCATTCAGAGGGCCCCAAATGCAATCTAGTTTTGAGGCCCCATGTTCTAAATACTAAGTAACGCTAGCAAATCAATTTATTACTTAATAAAAATATACTGGTTAGTCAATTGTTTCTTAAAAAATGAATCTCTAAATGTCTAGATGAAGATGGTATAAGAGGTCTGTAAATAAAGTAATGAGACTGGTTTCATAGTGAACAATCTGGCAACACTGGGGTTCTTCTTGCCAGTGGTATAAAGATAACATGCCATATAGCTTCAGTTCAAGTGAAAACTTTGTCATATTAACTAATGCAGTGCCAATTTCACTTTTTCAAATGTTTTTAGTCATTTTAAATGGCCTTCCTCAGGATAAAAACTTGCAGATTAAAAATAAGAATGAAACCTGTCCTCTGGAACACTTTGCATTTCAAAATTTTAAGCAAATGTCTTATTTTTGTTCAAAGGTTTATTATTTTGCAAGTTATACAATATATGTGAGTTATATAAACAAAAACATATAGTAATTACAAAATTGCACTCATTGGCTAAGTCATATTTTGTTGTGCATTCCGAAAATGAGCCAACATAGTTATGAACAATGTTCCTCACAAATGTCATTACAGGTGATGAAACATGGATCTTTGAGTACGATCCAGAAATAAAATATCAAAGTGAGAAGTAACACACAGCGACCTCTCCACAGCCAAAAAAAGCAAGAATGAGCAAGTCGAAGATCAAACTCATGCTCATGTGCTTCTTTGACATCAATGGAATTGTCCATAAAGAATTTGAAGAATAATGGTAAAAATTTATGCCTCGAGGACAGTTTGTTCTTGAGGCATGAATTTTTACCATGAGGTTCTTGAAAAGCTACAAAAATGTGTTGCTCGCATGAGGCCAAACATCAAAGAGATCTGCATCAAAGAGTCAGTGAAAAAGTTAAACAACATAGTAACATGATGGAGCTTTCAGAAGCAATTCAAATATTTTTGAAATTTTGTAATTTAAAAAAAATGTAGACTTATAAATTCCTGCTGTCATCCATCTGTCCATCTATCTATCTGTCTTTTCTTAATCTATCCCAAATAACTATATATGCACTTCTGATGCAAACCAGAAGTCAGCTTATTTCAATTCAAAAATTTTTTTCTTGAAAGGTGTTAGACTGGCACGATTCTGTTGTTAAAGGGAAAGTATGATATACAGGGGCAAGTTACTACTAATTTGAGGTGGAGAGCATATATTTTAAATTAAATAAATACAAAATATGATTAAAAATTGCAGCCTTGCATTGTGATGATGTCACAATAAATAATAGCTTGTCTTACTTTTAAAATTTAATGGTGATTAAGCTTTTATATTGGCTTCTAGTCTGAGGACTTGTCACACCTTTTGAAATGTTTTTGCTTGGACCAAGAGACTTTTTTTGCTTTTCTATTTATTAAATATGCATTTTGGTCACTTACTGTATGTTCCTCTTTACTTTAAAACAGATGCTTTTTCTGTTACAAGTTCTTTAACAAATTCACTGAAGACTATACATTAATATACATTTTTTTTTCTTTTTAATTACATTCTCCCTTATATTAATTTTATTTGATTGATTGATCTGATTCCATTTTTAATTAATTTCAGTGAAGAATTCAAAAATGTATTGAGGGCTATTTAAATGTAAAAAATTGGGTAAAAAATTGAAAACAATGTCTGTGCTCTCTGATGTAATTGAGCACACCTAACAATTTAAGGAAGAAAAATAAAAAATAGCATTGCATGTGTCTAATGGAAAATAGGCATGAAAAACAAACAACAAAAATAAAGCAATTGCATCAATTTCATTGTTAATTGTGTTTTGTTTGTTACTTTTTTGTTCTTGGATTGCCTCTCCCTGTTGTCAAGTGCAATACAGAGTTGCTTATCTATATAAATTTTTTATATAGGTAAGCACAGTGCTTTTTTTGGAAAAAAATTTATATAGATAAGCAAATCTGTATTGCACTTGACAACAGGGAGAGGCAATCCAAGAACAAAAGTAACTGCTAGTGAAATATAAAACAGTCGAATGACAGTCACCGGTTGCAATTAGCACTGCAATTCCTGCATTGCTGCCAAATCATGACACGACCAAACACGAGCTGAGCAGTATGTCACAGTCACCACAAACTAAGTTTACAGTATGCATGCATCGTACACAAGATTCAGCACACAAACAGGAGCAGGACTATCTTAATAATTTTGTTGCCCATTTTCTATGCTCAACAGAGCGATTCAACGTGGACCAAACATCAAATTTTCAAAAATTCTCTTAAAACTTTTAAAATCTATTGAAAAAATGTGATGGAATGCTGTTCCATTGTGTTCTATGACAAAAAAAAAGTGCTGGGTAAGCAACTCTGTACCTGATCAATGCAAGGATTGCCTCTCCTATGGCTGGCAAATACAAGCAGGGTTGTGGAAAGGTGGGGCAGAGGGGGTGTTTAGAGTGCCAAGATGATGGGATGCCAAAATTCTAAAATTTTTACATGGGCAAACTAATAAATTCATAGAAAACTGTCTCATATGAGTGTGAAAAATTGTATTATGAAATATAATTTTTATTGTATTAATTTATTTTCATTGAAATTAAACCAAAAAATTTTTGTGTTGAAGAGGGAGGATAATATTTTTAAAGTAGTTAAATAATCCCCATTTTATAAGTAATCATTCATATTAGTAATTTTATGTAAATCTGAAGACTTAAATATAACGGTAGCAATTATTAGAGATGATGATAAATAAAGAATGCAGGAAAGTCCTACAACAATGCTTCCAGCTTTTTTGTTGTGCTCCCGTATTTTAATTAACAGAACTCATTGATATTGACTTAGTCAGTTTTGTGTTTTTGAAAAGAAAACAAGCGATTTTTATATATCTATACTAATATTATAAAGAGGTAATGTTTGTATGTAAGTTTGTATGCAGCAGGTAATCTCCGAAACTACTCATCCGATTTCAAAAATTCTTTCACCAATATTTAGAATGGAACCTCAGGGTGGACATAGGCTGTATATTATTCCGTTAAACATTCATATAAATTAAAATATATAATCTAGGTTAAGGCTTTTATGTCCAACAGATGGCGCTACGAGTACGACGCCCTAAGTTTGCTTTTCTGTGAGGCATTATGCTTTTCTGTGAAAATGAACTAAAGCAGATCATCTTCTATCTATCTATATAAATAAAAATGTAATGTTCGTTTGTTCCTACCGATTCCTTTGAAATTTTGACACAACGCTGCATTCGAATATGCACGTGTTTTTATATAATATACATGTCGAAATCCCCCCCCGGGAGATGGACAGGATTAAAGCTTACCGTAAAGAACTGTGCTTCTATTTATACTATTTTAGATGCGGTATTTTGCGTTTTTGATTGAGTTTTAATAGGGTACGTCAACAGAATATACACTACAAAGGGATTTTTCGATATTTCCCCGCGGGGGAGAGAGACAGGATTAAGGCTTACCGTGAAGAACTTGGCTTCTATTATACTATTTTAGATGCAGTTTTTTACGTTTTTGATTGCGTTTTAATAGGGTACGTCAAGAAAATGTACACTAAGGGATTTTTTGAAAAATCCCCCCACGGGGGAAGTGTTATACATTTATAATAGATACATTTTGAGCCACAACAATGAGTGGCAGGGTCTGCTAGTATATATATATATTGAGAAACAGGGTATTTCTGTTTCTCAATAAATATATATAAAAAATCACTTACATTTGAAATATCACTGCTATTGTTGCATATTAAGGTTTCTGTCCTTGTGTGGTTATAATCATTCAAAATTTTAACAACCATAAAATCCATTTGTATTGTTTAAGTGTTAAAACATATTTTGTCTATAGGAATTTAAATTTCAAGTTCATGAAAAATTATTAAATAATGTTACACAATAATATGTTAGTTACTAACTTTATTATAATTGTTTTTAAAATCAGGAGAATTGTTATTTTGATACAGTCTGAAACAAAAATAATGTGTGTTATAGTAAAGAAATTTATTTAAATTTGACTTTGATATAAATTATTGATTTAAATGAAAATAGAAAGAATTGAGGTAAAAGAGAAAGTTTCTTGCCAAATAGGTTATCTGGATTATAGAACTTCTTGTTCTTTTGACCTAGAATTAAATGTGCAAAATAAACAAGGCACTTGATATATTTACTGTTATACATGTCATGCATAATGCTATACATTGTTCTTTAAGTTTAAAATTTTCTTGTTTATAATGTAAAACTTTATTTAAAACTTAAAAATTTCTTCTGGTGATTAGTTATAATTAAAAAAATTGACTGTTCATTCTTAGTACTTTATACAGTAGAACCTCGATTATCCAGACTAATTGGGGATGAAGGTAGTCCGGATAAGGAAAAATTCGGATAAGGAAAAATTCGGATAATCGAAACAAATACTTTAATTTGTCTTTTAATGATAATACAACACATTTTCTTTTCGACGACATATCAGTAATATTAAAAATAAATACTGTATTTAAATCGTGATCAAATTTTCAAGAAACAAACGTTCGTATTGAATTTGGACTACTACTGACCAACGCTAACAGACTACCTATTGTTTAAAAGGCCCTCTGGTGGCGCAAGAAGACGGATTTTATAAAATAAAAAGCAGTTGAAACTGCATTTTTATGAATAAAAATTTGACAAACTATTTATTGTTTTATGACGAGCAAAACCTTTTTGTCGCATTCGCGGCTTTTAAGTAAGCATAAACCTTCGAGGTGCGAGGTCCTTCGGACCGCCAGGCATAGGTGGTGGCCCACGTTGCCCATATGCTGCCCTTGGTCATAGAAATGATGTAATTTGAATATAAATTATTTATAAATACGTATGCCAAGTTATATTTTTATTATGATGCAAAATATATTTAAGAGTTTACGATCACTGTGCTGGGTGAGATGTTGTTGAAACAAAAAAGTTATGCATTCCATCACGTACATAAACAGTATCGTAATTCGCCAAGTGCAAATCAGGAAATTTGTAAAATTTTTGTTTATTTTGAACAATCCGGATAATCGAAAATCCGGATAATAGAGGTCCAGATAATTGAGGTTCTACTGTATTTAGAACTTGATGATGGCTAATTAAGTAGCCAAAGTATTTGATAATATACAGATTTGCATGTTTGGTAACACAGTGCTTGACCACCATTCCCAACCTATGTGATGTCAGACTGAGGCTAACCTCAATCTTCTGGTCAACATGTTTTTGCTTGGTCATTTCTTCACCTTGCGCCTCAAACATTGTTTCAAGATTGACAAATAGTTGTAAATTTTGTATTTAGACATGGAAATAAATACTTGGGAAACATATTGTCCTATCTGAATTGTTTATCCAGCATGATGATGACAATATACGTGGATGCGATCAGATTGATCAGCATACTAGATCGATCCTGAAAAGAGGCACGCCGTAGTAGGCACCTCAGATTATATGCTGCATATTAAAGGTTTAGTTTCTTGTTAAATTAATTCAGTTCTTGCTTAAATTGAGGATATCATTCTTTGTTTCTGTTATCTAAATGCATTGCTATGTGATGATTATTTATAAACCAATTTTTAATTGCAATTATGAATTTTCACCTAAGGAACAATGGTTCAACACTTCAAACAACCTTTCCAGCTCCAGTGATATTTGTTTACATCTCAGCAAATGTTTTCAACCTCATCGAGGTCTTCATCAGGCTACTTTACTTAGGAATTCGAACGCGTTTGGAACGGAACGTATACGATTCAAAATTTATAAACCGATTAAGAATACTCATGGAACATTACGCGCGCGCTAAAACGACTGTAAAGCACGTGTGATATCAAGTTTGCGTAACGGTAGAAGCAGAAGAATTAGATGCACTCATTAATGGGGACGATTAATTTAGCGCGTGCATAACGTTCCATGAGTATTCTTAATCGGTTTATAAATTTTGAATTGTATACGTTCCATTCCAAACGCGTTCGAATTCCTAAGTAAAGTAGCCTGATGAAGACCTCAATGAGGTTGAAAACGTTTGCTGAGGTGTAAACAAATATCACTGGAGCTGGAAAGGTTGTTTGAAGTGTTGAAGTATAACTCCTCTAGTGTTGGAAGACGTTTGGTTCTTATAAGGAACAATGGCTACTCCCATAGGCATGGTGCAGTAAGTTATGTGTAGGCTTTGTTTTAGTAATTTTCTATGTAGGCTGTCTTATAAAATTAAAAAGTAATTTTCTTATTATTAGTGTATATATCTTATAAAGTTGGTACCCATTCTGTAAGTTTTCTTGTATTTAAGATATGCTTACAAATACAGTAAACCCTGACTAATTCAAACTAATAGGGAGTGGAGGTTGTCAAAGTTAGCAGTGTGTTTTCTTTGATGATGTAAAACAAGAATGTACAGTAATCTATTATAGTCAATTCTATGCTGAGCTTTAGTATGTTTTATTACTGAATTTCACAACAGTATAGAATACAACAATGTAGTCTTTAGTAATTTACCAATTATAATAATACATGATATCACAAAAACATCTGGATATTGAAAACACTCAATAGTTATAAGTTTGTTATTCTATGCAGCTAGAACTTCTATGCATGGAAAGCTAAAACTGTAAATAAGTAATATAAAACCTTCAACACTTTTTCTAGCAATTTCTTTAATCTAACTAACATTTTCGGCTATATCTAATGGCCTTCCTCAGGTTTGACAATATCGGAATGTCAGGTATTCGAAAATTTGTTTTCATTCTCTTTTTTGACAAACTTTCTCAAGAAATTCAGCAACAAAAATCTCATTAGAAACTATATATTGTTCTTTATTATTATTATTATTCGTACAAGTTAAATAAATTATAAAATATTTGAAATCCCAACATATTGTTTGACCAAAGAAAAATGTTAATTTATATATAAAAATGTTTAAAATCAGTTATTTTTTACTTTAATAATTATATTTTATAGTTACAACTATTATAACACTGATAATAAATAATTGAATTGCAATGTATTTTATTAAAGCACATTAAGAGAACGAAAACAAATTTTCGAATACCTGACGTTCCAATATTGTCAAACCTGAGGAAGGCCATTAAATATAGCCAAAAACGTTAGTTTGATTAAAGAAATTGCTAGAAAAAGTGTCAAAGGTTTTATATTATTTATATAAGTTTGTTATAATTATAATTACTTGTTAGTTAAAATTTCTTGGTGATAGAAAAATTATAAATAACTGTGGCAAATTTTTCCATAAAATTTGAGAGTTATGCAAAAGCTCAAGTTGTNAAACTTTCTAATAATTTTTTTTTCTTTTCTATTATAATGATATTTTTCTAAAATATCATTATATAATAATAACTGTTTATATATAAAATTATATTAAAATGTTTTATCTATCAGTTTAGTTTATTGTATTAACAGTTTTTTGTACTTAAATAAATAAAAACAAAATTAGTGCTATATAGGGATGTTCTGATACTACAAAAGTTTCGATACTGGTATTAGTCTTAGACTATTGATACTGGCCAGTATCGGCATTGGGTATCACAACTGGAAATTTTGTCAGCTGTTGCTCTTCAGCCTGTTATGTTACCTTTCAGTTGTTTTTTCTGAAGTGTGATTTATGATTCATTTTCATGCTGAATGTTGAAATAAGTGGACTAGGGTTTTTATCACCACTTGCTGTCATCATTATTATATATTTATCACCACTTTAATAAAAATATTGTCAAGTGGTGTTTTTGGCATTATGGAGTGCAACCTCTAAATATTGGATTGAATCATAAATAAGTTCCATTTGAAGTTAAGTGTAATTGTAATTTCATTTATGCAAATGAAATTTCCCTAAAAATTTACAAAGTACAAAAAAGATAAACAATTTTAATTTAAATATTTAACATTTTTTATTTTATTAATTTTGATTGTGTAACAAAACAATTTTTGATTTTTTTCCAGTTTTTAATATTTTATAAATTTCACAAAATTTATTAAGGGATAAATTTAATAAATATATGCTTTTGTATATGGATTCTACAGGATTTGTTAATGAATAATAATGGCTTTTTTTTTTTCTTTAAAGCCATGTAGATTTATGGTTATGGATTAACAACAGAATAAACTACTATAATTTAATTTAATAAAACATTTTATTTTTAGTTTTAATAATTTGGCAATTATAAAAAATATTTAACTATTAATTAGAAGAAATAACTAATTAAGAAGTTGGAGAAGCAATAGCATATGTGCATAGTAAGTCAAATGCTGTTTTCTTTTGTCAGTGTGCCATACTGTATGGGATGTGAGGGTCAGTGAATTTTTACAATGTTGGTCAGGGGAAGTTATGGAATTTCAAACAAAAATTTTAGTAGGAACCTTGTATTTATGGTACCTAGTATCCATATGGGAAAACCTTTACATATCTGCTACTCTGCCGTGTAACGTGCCGACATTGGAAATACCACAGATATGGATAACTTTATTGAAACAATCCAAGTTATAATTTTGTGTTCTGATTTTATTCCATTACTATGCACGGCATCATCAATCAATATTTATATGTTTTGGGGAGTTCAAGTTATTACAGCAGGTTTCTTTAAAGAATATTTATTTATTCAATTTTATTAATTTATTCTATATTCCAACCACGCGCATTACGTAATTTGGAAAGTCCGTTAAAAGCTGTCAATTCAAAAATTAAGGTATTCGATTTCGCCTGAAGACGACGGTTGTAAACTGTTGAAAGTACTAGCGAGCATGTCTGAAATTTAACAAATCGCTGTCAATAACGCGGCAACACGGAAGTGTCAAATTTTTAATTTATAAACGCTGGCGTGAAGCGAACTACAATTTCAACCTTGTATTTAGCTTTAAATGTTTAATATTTATTAAAGATAATCCTGAAAATATTTAATAATTATAAACTATTTTTATTATGTATTACTGTTATTGAATATTTTTGCCAATAATAAATAATACCTCATATGCAATTTTTAGATTTGCTGCAACAATGAAGACATTCAATTTTCTAGTTTAGGTTCGCATGATTGACAATCACGACAATGCAGTTGCAAGTACATCATCTGTTTCTATCTTTGGAAATTTCTCTCCAGCTGGCATTTGCCAAAGTTTCCACACGTTTTTTTCTGTATTGTCTATCCATTTAACTTTTTGTCTGAATTTCTGCATATAATTTAAAATTCATATTCCTATTTTTCCGTTTTTCATTTATAACTTATTAATATGTACAATTTAATGCATTTTATGCAGATTTTTAAAATTATAATAGTTGAATCATATAAATGTGATATGTGAATTCAATGAAGATCAAGATTTTTTTACAAAGGATATACAGTAGAATCTCATTTTAATGAATCATTTATTGTTTCTTGAGTCAATTATATCATGAAAAACAGATTTCCCACACACCCAGGAAAATATCCATTATGTTAAAAAATTTGTTTTTTAACCCCATATATATAAAAAATACCTGTAATTGAAATTATTCAGTGTTTTGAGATTTCTATTCTTTCTTTTATAGAAACACATAAGTTACAAGGTTGTATACTTTGCTGCATATGTACGACAAAGCTGACAAACTGTATATACTGTAAGCACAAAAAGAGGCAAATTATGTATGCTTGTTAGCACTCCATTTGATTTCATGATTTGTTAAAAAACTCATTTATCTTGGTTTGTTTTGATATTGCTTTTCTGCCTATTGAAAACATCAACAGCTTGATATTAGCAATGTCATGTGCAGCCTGTTCATTTATGCTAAAACTCATCAGGAAGGTTTTTCACAACTTGGAAAGACGATAGACTCTACATTTTGGCAGTACACTTGGTTCAGCATCTAAATGTTCACTATTTTGGAAATACCCAAATATTAACTAAATGTTGAAAAAGAAATGCAGTTTACTATAGATGGGGCTAGAAAAAATGTTATATCGAATTATGGGTCTATTAAAAGGAAATCAAATTATATTGATTTGACTGGACCCAGGGAAAAAATATGTTATTCTGAGAAAACCATTAAAATGAGATTCTACTGTATTTGTCAATTGAAAATTGCATTTTTAAAGTGTAAATTTATTTTTTCAAATGTGAAAATACAATTAAACTGAAACTTATATAATTTTAAATTTATATTAATGATTTTTGAGGATAATTTAAGATTTTTTGAAATTTACAAATATTAAATATGTTTTAACATGTGTTTTCTCTCTTATGTTTTAGGGTATTTTAAGAGCCAATAATTAATAAAGAACAAAAAAGAAGGAACTGGAGTGGCAATAAGCCACTGCAATTTGTAAAAGAGGCCTTTATCAACGAATGCTATCCTTGAGGCTGGTGTCTTGCAGATTCCTCAAACAGCCATAGACAGTTTGTGTGGCCATGTTTGTTGATCACGATTTGAGTCTTGTTTCAGCAGATATTAATCCTTTAATCTGCCGTGGATTCTAGAGTGAATCTGTTATTGAAATCTACAAGCAAATACTTGTAGTTGTGCTTTAAATGCACAATTGCTACAGCTGATTCATTTGACAAAGTTTGCTGTTTCCCTTCATTTATTTGAAACTGACATCTTCAAAATTGATTGAGCCTAGCTGAACTTTGTGGATAAATCTAGTAGAATTGGCTTGGTAAGTAGTAAGCTAAAAACATTCCAAATTAAAATTTTTGAATAAAATACAAGTCTCTTGTTAATGAAATATTAATACAGTAGAGCCTCGAAAACTCAGCCTAATGTGGATTGAAGGGTGGCCGAGTTTGTGAAAATGCCGGGTTATCGGGAATGGGGTTAAAAAAAAATAAGTATGAGTGTTAACTCAGAAAATACTGTACTGTAATTGTATGTATTGTTTACTTCAGAATACAACAGAGAATAAACTGCCCAAATACCCTTAAACAAAGGAAAAGTACACCCTTTATGAAGGCATAGAGCCTTTACTACATGAAAATGAAAATTAATGAATACATTGTGTACAGTAATTTACCTGATAAGACAGACCTCAGAAAAATACTTTATGAGGCATAAAGCTGTCTTTATAATGAAAATTAATTAACTAAAGATTTTTTTGCCCTGCCAGGGTGTGGCCGAGTTATCCGGAGTGCCGAGTTTTCAAGGCTCTACTGTAGTCTAGTTTTTTACATATACAGTCAAACTTCTATATAAGTCACTAAATCCTGCCAAAAAAATTGTGTATAGGGAAATTTTGTTATACAAAAAATTACATGTTTTGGTAAATAAATTTTTTTGTTATTTTACATAATTTAAATTAATATAAATGTTATATACAGTAATAACATAATATAAATGTAATTTAATTTTAAGTAAGTGTATATATATATGTGTTAAAATACAAGCTAGTTTAACTACATTTTCATAAAAAACTAATTTTTTTATTGCACAGAACAATTAAAAAATGTTCTCTTCACACTTATTAAGAGCATAAAACTGCTTCATCTACATTGATGTAAACACAGGTTCTAGCATGTTTTGTTGTAGGTCTTACATCAGGGCTAATTTCAAAACTGGTTTGTGATTTTTTTATTTTAGTTGTTAAACTATTCACAGTAATTCTAAACTTTGCTGCAATGTCTTTCTTTTTTTGAGCCTTTATCAACTTCCTGCAACATATTTTTTTAGTAATGCTTAAATACTATATTAACAGTTCTTTATGTTCCAACTATATGACTTCTTAAATTAAATAAAATCTCAGTAACCTTATTAGTCCAGTAGTTGTCAAAATTATTGCTAATGTTGAAAATATTAGAAAGGTTATCACCTCTCTACTGTTTTCAACATTCATTAATTGTATGTCAATTAGGTCCAAATGCCCTTGTTGACAGATAATCTTTCTCTCTCTTCTTTACAACTGGTAGCCACTTGGGGGTTGATTACATGACGGCTTTAAAAGCTAATGACCAGTATTTCTCACACCTGGGCTACATTTTTTACAAAGAGGTTTACAGATTGACACTTGAAATTGAATGTAAATTCAAACTCAACCCAGATGGAGTAACCATCTTTTAATAATAGATAGACCTTACAAATTAAAAAAATTGTTATATAAAAATTTAACTTTGTTATTTAGAAGCAATTTTACATATATTTTTGGCTGAAAGAACATTGTACAATGCAAAAATTTGTTATACAGAGAAATCTGCTATATAGAAGTTTGTAATGTGGAAGCTTGACTGTATTGTTTTTTGTTTTTGCTTATTTTACCAACAAATTATATTTTAATTATTGTTTATGATGATTAAAAATGTTTATTTAGCTTTCAAGTGAGAGATAATTAACAATTCTTGATTTAATGGTTCATGAAATTTAATACTATATAACAATTCAATATGTATCTAATAAGAATTCAGATAATTTTTTGTATGAAAATGTCTAGATGAAAATTTTTATACCTTATTTAAATGTAATTTACTTGTGTTAAATAATATCAAATTTAATTAGCAAATGTATTTTATTATGTACTAAGAGAGAATGCATTTTCAAAAATATAGATTTCTTTGCTTTAATAATTACTTTTATGGGAAATATGTATAAATTATATTGTAATAAAAGCTGTATGCAATAATATAGTTTTGCCAAATTCAAAAAAAATTGGAAGTCAGCAATGTAGCTTGTAAACAAAGTCTAGAAACAGTCAATGAAGTTGTATGAAATAAAAAATATTTCTATTTTGAAATGTATTTGGGATACATGAAATTCATACAAAAAGATTTGGAATAATGGAATTAATGTAACTAATAATGTCAATTTAATATGTTTGTCCTATGTCAATTATATACTAAAACACACACACACAAATAATAATCATAATTTTATTTTTGATATTAATTATGATTAAAAGATTTGGTGATTCATTTGTATTTGACAAGGAAGTTATGCTGATGAAAACATCAATTTGAATTACAGAAGAATAAAGTTAAAATTATGAGTTTAGTCTAAACTTTAAAAATATACAATTATTTTATTTCATTTTCAAATTTATAAATTATATAATTTTGTAAATTATCAAAAAGTAGTAAGCAGTGATAATTTGTAACTAAGTAACTCCAATGTAAGATCTATATTTTTAAGAAATTTTATATGTAACATTTGTTCTTAACAAAAAATTACTTGTATAATTTAAGAAATTGAAATTATTCTCATTTTCTTATTAATATAAAATAACCTGTTTGAGTTTAATTTACAATGTGAATTTAAAACAAAAATTTGAATTTTTTCAAAAGTTATTTAAATTTCACTAATTTGTTTAGCAATATTTGTATGGACATTCACATAAATTCTTAACATTACTGTTTTTATAATTAAAATTTTATTTTTCATTCTTGATCTATCTTTCATTCTTTGATTTAATAATAATCAAATTTTATAACTAATTTTTATCAAATGTTTGTGTACAAGATTTGGACAATGTATATAATTGGTGTTCAAAAGTATACTAAATCCTTCTGAAATATAGATTAGTTTGTAAATAGAAAAATAAAATAAAATAAAAATAAAAATAAAATTGAAAAAAATAAAAACTGTTTATAAATTATCTAACAAGAAAGAAAAAATTTTTTTTACACTGTTTCTTTCTAGTTAGATATTTTAAATTTATATATATATTTAAAATATCTAACTAGAAAGATANGACTGACAATATATCTAAATAAAATTAAAATAAAATGTAATTTGATAACAAAACTACATAACATGCTCTAAAGGTATTCTTTATTATTATTCTTTTATAGTAGAAGATATTGTTAATATACAGTAGACCCCCTATAATGCGGAGATACGTTCCTTGTTATACGAATTTCGCGTTGTAGGAATCCTTAAATACATGAGCCAATCGCAGCCCGAACGTGTGAAGTTTACAGACTACGGCTGTTTGAAAGGTTTTCTTCCATAAAATTAATCGATTCTAGACTAATTCGACTTAACATTTCCAAAATACGTATAATTTTTTGGGAATAATCCGTATAAACTATGCTATAAACAAAAAATTGTAGGATTACTTACCAAGTGTGCACTGTCTGACGTCACCATTGCTTAAGCTTGTGTTCGTCGCGGAGCAGCGCACCAAACGGTGGCCGCGATTTCAGATGTTATTTTTCTGCGAAAAATTTGTTGAACTTTGGAGACATCATTAATAGAAATAATTTTTATGGCCATTGAATAAGAAATGTTTCTTTCACAAGAAATGTACAAAATTACAGTGCTGTATTAAACTTACGGTACCTAATTTACATACTGTACAGACGATAGTAAACTCAACTTATCTGCCTAAACTCTCCGTAGCGTGGCGCTAAGTAGTTTGGCTGCTCGTTTGCGATGACGAGTTGGCGATGACGTTTTATCACGTTTTACGTGTCCCTTTTAGCGTCTTTATACAAATATTGTCGCAATTTTTTTGCCGCATTATAGGAACCCGTGTTATAGGGGGGTCTACTGTATTTACGTGTAACTTACAACAATTTTATGTATATATAAAAATTTATTTCAATTAAAATTATAATATAGTTTTATATTAAACAGCCAAATGTTTGTACTTAGTGATTAAACTGCTAGAAACAAAGTGTGAAAGGTTTTGTCTTAGTCATTTTAAGTAGTTCTAGCTTAAAATGCATAGTAGTCATTTAAATTAAAACTAAGACAATTCTATATTTGCACTTAGAGCTAGTTATTCCTAAAGAGAGTAGATATTATTTATTGAAATTATATCTACTTTTATTTTGAAACCACAATGCAGCCTTGATGATCCATACTAATTAATGTTAAAACTTTCTGGATCAGATTAAGTATAGATTATATAGATTACTCTGAGAATTTAGATCTAGAAGTGATAATTTTTAAATAATTTTGTAAAATATGAAACAGCTCTATTATTAAGGGGCTTTTATTTAAAAAGAATTGGTAATGATTATATTTATAATCATCAATCTTAATGACTTTTTTCCAGTTGATATAATTATTAATTATTACAACTTTTATATTATAATGAAAAATTTGTAATGTAATGTGATATATTAAAAAAGACTTACTAATTTCTTATTTTTATAACAATAATTATAGATGAAATATTAATACAATTAGTAATGATACATAAAATAAAACAGATTTATTTCTGACACGATATTCTATTTATGAACATAAGTCATGTTGTGAATAATATTTTGGCCCATATATGGGCTGTCTTCAGATTGAATGTTAGGTATTTGTCTGTGTTATGAAATGATAATTACAACCCACACAAGCTAATTTAACTGGTTTTAAATAATTCTGCCAGCCCCAATAAAATAATAGTCTAATTATATTATGAGAATAAAACAAATGTTTAACTATCATCCCGAAGGACACACTTTGTTCAGCATCATTATTTAGTACTTGAATTGTAGGTATAAAAATAATTTTAAATGATTCTGTAATAAAATTTACTTTCTATATCTTATTTCTTAGTTGAGCATCCTCAATACCTTTTAGTAATTAAACTGTAATTAAACTGTAAAAACTATCAGTATTGAACTAAACGAACATATAACAAACAATTATAGCCAATAGAATTTTAACTTCATTTGTTATAATCTTGTTTTGTCATAAATTTTAGTGTTATAACAAACTTTCTAATAATTTTTTTTTCTTTTCTATTATTTATTTTTTTAAGATATCAGATTTTTTTAATGGCTTTTTATATTCAAATAAAATTTTGTTTCCAATTGCAAAATATTTAATAAAAGTTTCTAAGATTTGATCCTAGCAATTTTTGATCAAAGTTATTCTAAAATATTTTAGGATTATGCAACTGAATAATGAATTTTATTTTTATTAATTTTGATAAATATAGCATAATCTTAGATACATCCAACACGGGATAAAAGGCTGAGTCGGAGTAAGTGGTTATAGCATAATCTTTAGAATGAAATATGTTTGTCATGTATCTGGTGTTTATAGTCTGATTAACTGTGGTTTAATCTGTCTAGAATGTACACAGGATTATTTTAACACACTTTAAAATGTATTTGAATATTTTTATTACTAGATTAATGTATATATGTTAGACTCATAGAACAAAAATGCTCATTGAACAAAAAAAAGTCCACAATGTGTTGTGGTCACTTTAAATCATCCACAACTCATTGTGACTAACTCAAAAAGACCACAAAGCAAAATGAAATTTCAGGAGCTCACAAGTGTTTAGAGTGTCGTGAATATGTTCACCTTATCTGTGGAGAAAGCAACAAGAATGAGGGATTTGGTGCAAATGTTACTTGCAAGCTCTGTTTAAGAAAGAACAGCATCAATGCTAAGCGAGAATATGCCAAATCTGGCCTAGAGAAACAGGCACATAAAATGATTTCACTAGCCAACTCAAAATTTTCTACTTAGATAATTAAAGATAAATCATAATGAAAAAGAAAGTTTTGTTTTCTTATCATATCATTATTAGTTAACATCCAGAACTTGTGGTGGCTTTTAACCATAATAAATCCGTTGCACAGTGGTTTTTAACTTTAGCAGCTGATTTTTATGTCATTGTGTAGAGTACATTAATTAAGCACCTGCTAGTACATGTAGTTTGATCTTTAGCACTTTTAAGCAAACCAAAAAAAACCAAATGTGTATTTTTCTCCATACATTTTATTTCTCTGAAACTTTTTTAAGTATGAAAACTAAATTTCTAGGAAAACTTGTAGAACTAATGTTGTTCAACATTAAAAATTGTAAATAAAAATGTTTTGAGGCTAGAACCCATATTTTAAAGTTATGAATAATTGTACATCATATCACCTTCTATCATGGTTGCAACAGCTAACATTCAGAATGTGTTATGGTATTTCTTAATCACTGCAACGCATAATGTCAAATATCATGAAAGCCGCAATGCAAATTTTGCTTTGTGGTCTTTTTGAGTTAGTCACAATGCATTGTGGCTGTTTTTACACAATGCAAAATTCGCATTATGGATGATTTAGAGTGATCACAATCCGACTGTGGTGTTTGTTGCGAAAAGTACAAAGTCCCGCGAGCAGAAAAGTACAAAATAAATACTCGTTAGATATTTTTTGACACAAAGTTATTTATTTTCTCTTGGAACAGGTTTGTTTTTCCCTTTTTCTTTTGGGTTCCCAACGCTACAAAAATTGTTTTTTTGTGTACATACGGGCGTTACAATCTCATCAATAAAATAGCGAGCTAATTGAGCGACAGTTACGCACAGTCCGAAACTTATAACTAATCCCTATACTACTTACAACTAAAGAAGGAAAAAAAAGGAATACACAGATAAGAATAGTTTAAGATGAAGATGGAAATACCCGGGATTTTCTTGTGTTTGTGATCTTGGTGGGATACTACATTGGAGTTTTATTTGAGACGTTACTTCTTGTCCTTCCTGTGGACCTCTCGTATGGTTCTTTCTGTGGCTCTCTTTGACGTTTCCGTTTAGGAATTTCTTCCTGCAAGTTCTTTGGCTTCATGTAGCCTCCAATCACTTTATACTTGATCTGGAGCGCTACCTCCTCTTTGCTCTTCTTCTTCCTCGGAATTTGAGCCCAAACTTCTTTTTATCAAAGTCTCGTAGTCTCCAGTCGTCCTACACACAATACAGAGCCCTACCTTATCTCATTCGTTCTCCTCAAGCATTCGACCCAGACTCTCTTTCTCCTTTTGTTCTCCAGCCTTGGGGTCCTACTTCACCCTTTGTTCTACTCTCATTTCTTGGAATTGGTAATCCCACCCAAGGGAAAAAGGTTGGAAGCGAAAGTTCTAGGAAAAGTAAGAAACAAAGGAATAAAGAAAGTTAAAACTAACTAAAATTAATACATATTTTTATACAATTTTATGGCCGACAGCCACACGTCTTTCACTCAATGAGCGTTTTCATTCTTTGAGCCTAACATATACAAAAATAAACTAGTGAATTAACAGCTTATGGTACGTATATGATACTGTTTAGATACTAATATATATTAGTGATGTGCTGGATATCTGTATCCGTATCATATCCGTAGATATCTGAGGGAAAAAAAGATCCGTATCCGTTACTTTTTAGCGGATCTTTAATGGATCTTTTATTTTAATGAATTTCATTACTTATATGAAATTTTAAAGATATGTAGCAATAAAATACTAATAACTTCAATTCAAATCACTTTTTATTTCTTAAAATCACATATTTGGTACATTCATATTACAAAAATTTCATCATGCAAAAATCATTTACTATCATAAAATATATCCATATTACACTGCTAAACTTTTTTGTCAACATTGTTTTTATTTTAATTTAACTCAACACTCTCCAAAAACAAACATAATCTATGCTATCCCATGTCACACTAAACCAGTGTTTTTCAACCTGTGGGTCACAACCCCCAATGGTGTCCCAAAGCCTTATACGGGGGGTCGCAGATGAAAGAAAAAGACAAGTGTTTGTAGATTCTACACTACAATAAAAAAAACTAGAATTTCAGTGAGAAATCTGTGCCTATTTATTTTACAGTACAATTGGTTTATCGATCGATATTTAAAGAAAGAAAATTAAATACGTAGTTTTTAAAATCAGTGATATAGTTTTAATATGGCCCTGAGGGGGTTCACCAGAATTTTTTAACTTGTAAAGGGGTTGCGTATTCAAGAAGGTTGAAAAACACTGCACTAAACTATAAACAAAAACGTGCAATGCAAGTCAAAACACGTCACGTTACTACCGCAAAGCATCAACTATCGGTCAAAGGTCACACGCACTGGCACGGACTGAGTACGAAAGTTAAGATCTGTATCTGCGGATATACATTAGTATCTAAACAGTATCATATCATACAAATAACATTTTTTACAGCAGTCTAGTACCATAATATGATATAAGCAAATTCACACAATATATAGTTCACATTGTTACAAGAGTGTGCCAGTATTTATTGACTCTCAAAAATGAATTCTGAGATTATTTTTATTTAGAATAAGTGCATCGAGTCAATGTTTGGACAGCTACAAAATGTTACAAGACAAACATTGGAAAAAAATGAAATGCTTATACCTGCATTTATTTTATAGTATTAATGTATTGATGTCCAAAATGTAAAAGAATTATGCAATATTTTTGTTTTATGATGTAAGGACATAGCCAGAAATTTGGGTGAGTCACCTGCACAGCTGATTTGCTTGGAATTAACTTAAGTAGATATTGCATTTTTAAGGTATCCTAACTTAACAACCATTAGCAACACATTGTGCAATGAGCTGCCATATGTGAACTACTGTTCAATAACACCACATGAACCACATGACAATGCTCAAAAATAAAAAGAGAAGGTTGAATAAGAGCAAGTATTAAATTTTTCTCTCTGCCAGTCCTTAATTTCTGATGCTAATGTGTTTTTTATCCAATCTTGATAGTTTGTATTAAGTGTAAAATATCTTAATGCAAGGTATTAAATTTTATTTTCTGTCTAATTGATATTTACATGGTCTCATATTTAAGTCTGAGGTGCCTGTTTTTCAGTTTCATATAGTGAAGAATTGCTTGTGATATTTTTTTACACAGTGTTTATTTTTAAACTTGAATGGGGCAACAGTGGGACTGGCAGAGAGCATTAGTGTGGAAAATGCCTGCATTCTTGATTATGTAGTAATCAAATCAAATACAGTAAGACCCCACTTAATGCTGATTTGATATAATGCGGTCTGCTTGAACCCTTAAAAAAGCTCAATTTTTGCTGATTTGAATTATCTCGGCATTTCATTGATTCGTTTATAATACAATTATTTTTTAACACAAACCAATCAGCAAAAGATGGCAAAAAGGTGTACTTTCTTTAAATCTATGCTTGTTTGGTGCAATTTTGGAAAAATATAACATCATGGATGCCATAGGAAATATCACCTTCGCTTGGCAAGAATTAACTGATAAATGCATGAACAAAGTGTGGAAGAAGTTATGGCTGAAGATATACAAGAATTCTCAACGAGAAAAGCGTAATTCATACAGCAGGACTAGGAGATGTAGATGAGCAGGATATTGAGGAGTTACAGCAGGTTTCTGGTGAGAGCCTTACCAACAATGACCTTTGAGAACTGGCAGAACATGGAATTCATGTGGAATTGGAAAATAGAGATTCTGAAAATGAAGAACCCAAAAAATTTCTCTACAGATTTCCTTAGTAAAAGTTTGGTAACGATAACCGAAACCGCTGATCAAATTGTAGCGAATGATCCAGATTTTGAAAGGACTGTGAAAGCAAAACAAGGCGTTTTGGATGTGATCTTCTGCTACCGACATTTGCTTAAGGAAAGAAAAAGTGGCAAATGAAACTTCACTACTTTATTGCAAAAGAACAAGAATTTCAGAAAAGTCAGGACCTTCATCACAGAAAATGAACTTTACATTTCTGTGTGCATATGTTTGTGTGTTATTTAACATACATAATTATACAAATTAATATAAAAATAACTTAAAATTAAATTTTTTTAAATTTTCAGTTGCATGTTCCCCTATCCCTATTTACTCTGTTAAAATGACTTTTATTTTAATGCTGTTTCACTTAGCGTTTTGTTGTCTAGGAACACATCCCCTGCATTAAGCGGGTTCTTACTGTAATTTATTTTCTCTTTAAGTTTGAGCATAATATTTTGTTTGTGTAACTTTGTCTTTATTTTAGATATTTATAAAAGTAAATTGCAACAAACAGTTGGTTTTTATTATTTTTGTTATTAACATCATTAAAAAATTATTTGATGTTTTACTATACTTGCAATTTTATAAATTGATCTAATAATTATTTATTTGAATAATTATTGCTGTCATAGTAATTGGGACATATTCTAAGAAAATTCTCAAAATTATGAATTTTAAGTGCTGTTCAAATATTACCATAATTTTGTGCAGATAAACCATGGGTTGTGTATTTCAAATGCAATTTAAAAGGGAGTATGGGTTATGCACTGGAGGGATTTATAGGTTAATATTAAATTGTCATTATAAAAGCATAAAAGCTTTTATCTTTTTTCTTTTTCAGTAAGAGAATCTTTAGAATACGTGAAAAAATTCTGTGTGTGATGCAGATATTCATCTCCCAAAACACCAAAGACATGTTTTGGGAGTCTGTAATTACTTCACTGTTAGTTTTTTCCATTCATTTTCAGTATGTTCTGCTTTAATTCATGTTATTAGACATTCCTATTGAATTTGTATCTTGAAAACTGATAAATTTCCAGTAATTATACACTATCAATATAATGGCATTATAGAGAACTTTTATGATTGAGATATGATGTGATAATTGTCATTCTATTAAGTGATAAACTTATTGTTTTTTTCATTACTATAGAGTGAATCTTGCTGAGTAAAAATAATTATAATATGTAAATTTAAAATGGTAGTCTAACTGTGTAATGTTTTATTTTGTGTTAATGCAACAGCATTACTTTCTACTATATTCCTAATGAAATCAAAACTAATGATTTCATTAAATTTTGGTTCACTTGCTTCCTTTTTTAAAGTCTGCAGAGCAGAAATTTGTTTCTTATTAATTAAAATGACATTAGGTAATATTTTACATTAATAAGTAATACATTTAGAATTAGAAGACAATAGTAAAATAAATCTTTGTGTAATATTTCTAATCAGTAATTAGATGAACAAAAGAGAATTTTAGCATTCTATTGGATGGCTTAGCAATTACAGGCCACCAAATCTTTACTATGAAAGGAAGTTCATTTTGTATTTGAACAAGTTGGTTGCCAAGGAGTGAAATTTTTATCATATAGTTTCATTTTTGTTTATGATTATTTGATAAATGATAATACTAATAATAATTGTTAAAATAAACTCAAAAAAATAAATAGAAAATAATTTTTTAATATTTTAATTTTAAGCCTACTTCATACAGAAATTAGAATACAGGTATACCTCGCCTTACGTCGGTAATTGGTTCCAGGAAAACGACGTAAGTCGAATTTACCTGTCTCCGAATCTACTTATCACTAGGAAAGCATTTTAAATAATATATGGTTAATAAAAATCTATTTTAAGCTTACAAACAAATAAATTTTAGTTTTTAATATAGTACAAAAAAAGTAATCTAAATTTACGAATGCGTGTACTGTAAATACAGTACATACTTGTATATATTTTAATATGATTTTATGTGCTTTAAACGTTTATCTAGTGATATTACGACTTCAATATTTGTGGCGGACAGACGTAAAGTCGAATAAAATGACTTAAACTTGATTTTTATTTTTCCATATACTTTTTTAACAAGCGACGTATAATCGGGAACGACGTAAGTCGAGGTATGCCTGTAATATGTTAATAGTGATATTCTTTCTGGCAAATTTTTTAAAAATTGCAAATCGCATTTTAACATGAATGTTTTCCATAGTAAAATACATTTGCCATTAAATGAAACAATAAATTTCTGGAGATGAGAGATTTAAATATGGCTGCTGCAAAGAAATACTTTCAAATTATTTTTGTAATTGTAATACAGTAGAGCATCGATTATCCGAATGTCTATCAACCGAAATGTCAGTTAACCGAAAGCTTTCCAGTCGGCAAATTTAAATTTACGCTAGTGCTGTGGCATGCAATCTTTGGCTATGTCTTGGGCCACTCCAATATTATTTTTGTTGGTGTGTGTGTGTTTAAGCTGGCAGCACTGACACGACCATGAAAGGGTACTTAAAGATGTGCCAGGATTTGAATGAATTTCAACATGGGATAGGCTAATATATTTTTTCATACGTAATCGGTTATCTGAAAAATCGATTATCCAAACAACCCAAATTGTTTTGGATCCAGTCCTAAATTGTTTTGTATAATTGATGCTCTACTGTAATTGCATTTTGAGATCTTTTTGATAAATAAATGAAGCAAGCACAAAGAGACAATTTCCATTATCAGTTGCCATCTTGTTTTAATGTTTGCTGCAGGTCCTTGATTGCTCATTTCACCATTCTTGTTTTGTGAAATGATACTGAGAATCAAATTTATTATGTGAAAATAAATCATTCTTCATGTTTTGCTTTTGCTAATGACTGTGTTCGAACTAAGCTTAGTTCTCAACAGCAAATAAGATCAGTGTGATCAATTCTCAAACTCATGTTATACAATATTATTGATATTAAAATGATTTTTTGCTTAATTTTGGCTGAGATTGTTTTTATTAGATAAAATAAATAAAATGATATGATTAAAAAAATGTTATTCAATAGTCATTTGTGTCTTTTACATATGAAGTTTAGGAGATTCCCTGTCAGTATTTTTTTTTTTTAAATTTTTTTTAAAGTTTTTAAATTTTACTTATATTATATCTCTAACAAAGTGTAATAGAAAAACTAAATTTTAATGTTTGAAACAGTACTTATTAAATTGTATACCAGTAAATGTCATGCTTTCAGTGGTTGCTGCAGAGTAGCATAGTATATGCTGGAATGGATTTGTTTTATTCTATAACTTTTCTGCAAAGTACAAGTATATCTCGACTTACGTCATTTCGAGTTACGTTGTTCCCGATTATACGTCGTTTGTCAAAAAAGTATATGGAAAAATAAAAATCAAGTTTAAGTCATTTTATTTGACTTTACATCTGTCCGCCACAAATATTGAAGTCGTATTATCACTAGAAAAATGTTTAAAGCACATAAAATCATATTAAAATATATACATTTACAAGTATGTACTGTATTTACAGTACATGCATTCGTAAATTTAGATTACTTTTTTCTGTACTATATTAAAAACTAAAATTTATTTGTTTGTAAGCTTAAAATAGATCCTTATTAACCATATATTATTAAAAATGCATTAATAAATAAAATACAGAACCGGAAATGGTAATTTATGGTTTAGCCTAGTGACAAGT
>NW_019392598.1:46173-61479 GCF_000671375.1 Centruroides sculpturatus
CTAAACATCTAACACACATCATCATCAATCCACAAGACATGCCAAAATTTCTTACTCAGGGCATCACCTACATGAAACCTAAAAACACCACCACCACAGACCCCACACAATACAGACCAATTACATGCCTTCCAACACTACAAATTATTGACATCATGTATCACAAACAAAATATACAAACATGTTGAAGAACACGGCATTCTTACGGAACAACAAAAAGGTTGCTGTAGAAATCACAGAGGATGCAAAGAACAATTACTCATAGATTCAGTCATTCTATGGCAAGCACACAAACAACACAGAAACATACACATGGCATATATAGACTACAGAAAAGCATTCGACAGTGTTCCACACAATTGGCTGCTACATATTCTACAAATGTACAAAATACATCTATCACTCATTGCATTCTTTGAAAACACATGCAGCACTGGAGAACAACACTGCATCTCAGGGTTAGTAACACTACAAACAAACAAAATATTCATCAGGCGAGGAATTTTTCAAGGAGATTCCTTGAGTCCTCTCTGGTTCTGCCTAGCCCTGAATCCATTATCTAACATGTTAAACAACACGCATTATGGTTACCATATCAGACATGAAAAAACAACACAGTTTACACTGTCACATCTCATGTACATGGATGACATAAAACTTTATGCATTCACACAGAAACAACTTCATCAACTCCTACAAATCACACATTCATACACCAAGGACATACAAATGGAGTTTGGCTTAGACAAATGCAAAAAACTACACATAGAAAAAGGAATCCTGAAGAAAGATTTTGCACTTGGAAATGGAGACATTATTGAATCCATGGAAGAGGGCGAGTTCTACAAGTATTTAGGATTCCAACAGGCCAAACTAACGGAACATACACAAATAAAGCAAAGATTAATTGAAGAATACCAAAGTAGGTTAAATGCCATTTTCACAACACAGCTAAATGCAAAACACACAGTTAAAGCAATAAACACATATGTCGTCCCAGTACTCTCGTACTCTTTTGGAGTTATACATTGGACTCACACAGATCTCGAGCAACTCCAAAGGAAAACAAGAACAACACTTACTAAGCATAAACAATATCATCCTAATCCGCTACAGAAAGATTATCCCTTCCACGTAAAGAAGGCAGACGTGGCCTGATTGACATAGTTAACCTTCACTACAAACAAATACAGTCACTGCGAGAGTTTTTCTACATGAAACAAGAAACATCACAATTACATAAAGCAGTAACTCTAGCAGACTCAAATAGCACACAATTAAAGTTACACTCACATCACACAGACATGACACAACACATAAAAAGCAGACACCATCAAGCAATCGTGGGCTCGAAAGGCACTCCATGGCAGGCATCCTTATGACCTGGCCCAGGATTTTGTTGACAAAAGTGCGTCAAACAGCTGGTTAGATCGGGGATGCCTCTTTGGGGAGGCGGAAGGATTCATGATTGGCATACAGGATCAGGTCATAAATACTAAAAACTACAGAAAACACATACTCAAAGATACAACACTCACAAATGACACATGCAGAAAGTGTCACATCATGCCAGAAACTATACAACACATCAAATCTGGGTGCAAGCTCTTGGCACAGACAGATTACTTACATAGACACAATCAAGTAGCAAATATAATACACCAAGAGCTTGCAAACAAACACAAATTATTAGACATCCACAAACCATACTACAAGTATATTCCACAGACAGTATTGGAAAACAACACACACAAACTGTACTACGACAGAACCATAATTACAGATAAAACAATTTACCACAATAGACCAGACATCACACTCATTGACGAACACAATAAAATTACATACATTATAGACATAGCCGTTCCAAACACTCACAATGTACAAAACACATGCACTGAAAAAATTAGCAGGTACACAGAACTTGCCCAGGAAATAAGGCATCTGTGGAGGATGGATAAGGTAGTTATTGTACCTGTTGTTCTCTCCTGTACAGGTGTGATACCATACACACTACACAAAAGCCTGGGAACATTAGAATTGAGTAGAAATACATACGTAACACTACAGAAGGCCACTATATTGAATACATGCCACATTGTTAGGAAATTCCTGAATACAGACACTGACACACTTATTTAATTTTAGTTTTGTTTTGGTTGCTATGCCTTGACTCTGGTCCAGCATAGTACACAGCCACCGGTGTGAACCGAGTAAAACCCACTAAACCCAACATAATAATAATATAAATGTGAAGGTAAACAGCCAAGTGTCCGATGAGAACCTCATAGGTTGCCAGATAGGTTTTATAAAAAGTAAAGTAGTAGAATTCTTCAAAATGTCACCCAAATTATTTTTAAAGTAGCCCAAAAAGTAATACATTGCCCAAATGTAGTAGCCTAGAGCCCTACAAATATCTTTCTGCTACTCATAGCCCAATCTAGCAATCCTAAAATCCAGTTGTATTTTATGAGATGAGAGAGAAAAAGATTAGTCCATGGATAAGGTGACACCCAAAAATGCATTACTGTAAATTCAAAGTCATATTGACCAGATTAGAGTTGTTCTCGATATAATTAAATAATTTTAGAATAAGCTGGAAGACAGCAGTTGAAGGTGTGTTATTGCAATGTATTGAGTTTAGTAAGATGTTTATATTTATATATATGCCTTGCTGGGAATGCAATGGCCGGCTGAATGCCTTATGTGGGAGTTTACGGAACAAGGGTGCTGAATGCATCTACAGTTGGCACCATAGTAATGGTTATATCATAATTTTAAATATACTGGAAGAGGAGATTGGACAAAAGGTCCAGGTAGCATAACTGTTCTTGGTCTATTGTTCTCTTATAGAGACACTTTGATAAGAGTATGTTAACTAATTGTTTAAATCAAAGTTCAGAGAGAACTTTCACTTTGAATTTTAAAGTAGCTGTATTTTGAATTAATCAAATTCCTTAACATGCAAATCTCTCTATCCGCAGCAGAGACAAAAGTACAGTTACAAACTAACAGGATTTTGAACTGAGTTCATATTAACAAGAATTTCCTGTATAACTATATAATCTATCAATTCTATTAGCCTATATGTTAATAAAACTGGTAGATTTATCATAAATATCACAAGCTCCTCTTATTTTAAGAATGAATTACACAATTAACTTTCTAAATTAAAATATTTAATTTTAAATGTAATTTTAATAATAGTATTAGTACTGAAACAATGATTCAATATAATCGTTAATGAAAAAGTTTATGTACTAAGGAGGCATTTGAATTTAATGAAAGTTTTTATTAACATGAACAAAATGTTAGTAAGATATTATAATAACATAACAATGGTACAGTTTCCTCAGAACAATGGTATAATTTAAATAAATCTTTAGTATCCTGTAGGATCTCTTCTTCCAGGATATATGTGGTGATAGTGTCATGCATGGAGACTTACAAGCACCATATTCTATCCTGCAATAGATTTGCTCACAGATGATGATAGATCTACAACTGCTATTGTAGATCTCTCATTCTTGTAAATGGTGAAGCTGGAGTCCTGTCTGATCTCACAAATACTCAATGGGCAATAAATCTGGAGATCAGGCATGCCAAGTAAGTATGGCAATGTAATAGACATTCCTGAAAAACCCTAGTCTGAAAAACATCCAGGCATTATCATGCTGGAAAATGGCTGTTTGCAGTCCTGCCATCATGCATGAAAGGCAACAAATTAGGGTGTAGGATTTCCTAAGCATGTTACTATGCCATAAATGTCCTTTGTTTCAGTACTAGGGGTAATCAACTTTTATAAGATAGCACCTCAGACTAGCATACCAACATGGGGGAATGTGCTGCCCAATAGTAAAGATTGAAGATATGACTAGTGGTCCTCCATACCAACACAGTGGTCATATGTCCTCAAACAAAACTGAAATTTAATGTTAAAGATATGCTGTCAGTTCATAGCAGTCCATGTTTCTTTATCATGATACCACTGAAAACAAAGTCAACAATGTTGAGGTACTAAAGGAAACATGCATACAAATTTGCCTCTGTTAGTTGCTTGCCAATGGTACAGAAGAGATAGGGTTCTGTAGCAAGGCTTTCAGCTGTCTCTAGATAGTGAACAAAGATACTTTTGCAACTGTTTGTGCTTATGACATGATCAGATCATTTCTGTTGCTGTTGTGTCTGGAACATCCTGCCTGCTGTGTGTGTTTGCATACATAGCAGGCAGGCTTACATATCCACTGCTTAAATACCACCACCTCCTCATAGTCAGGATAGAACAGCCCAGATGGCAGGCAATTTTGTGAAATGGCTATTCTATTTCTCTTAGCCTGATGATGTAATATTTTTCAAATTTTGTCAGCTGTGTGTAATTTCTTTGATGGCATTGTACAGACATGTCTGGTATTTGAAGATTGTACAAAGAGAGTCAGCAGACTTATATTATTGAGGAAGAACCACTTAGTGAATATTCTGATGCTTGTACTAATATAGTGTTGAAATTTAGCAAAGCAAATTGAGTCTTTCCAAATCATGAAGGCCTTCCTGACAAGTTTCTGCTTAGACGAATAACATGTACATAAGATTGTTAATATCAAGCAGTTGTGGCTTTTCTGCTGATTGAATACATCATCAAAACAGATCATGAAGTCAAATGAAGTGCTAATGAGTATATGTACTTTGCCTCTTTTTGTGCTTACAGTATATATAGTTTTTGTCAGCTTTGTTGTACACATGCATGGCATAATACAGTGAATGCATGTATAATGCTCTCCGCTATAATGTGAATTTGTATAACATGACCAAAAAACTTGTGATTAGTACTCATACAAAATTCTAATTTTGTCATCCAGAGGTATATATTTTCAGCTTCTAGGCATATGTTTAAACTTGCATAAAATTGTTTGATAATTCATGTCTCGATAACAGGATTTTTTATAATGCAGAACATATACATATCTCCTCATTGTATGGGACTCTGCTGTATATGATCTTGTAATGTGTGTTTCTATAGAATAAAGGATGGAGATCTCAAAAGACTGAATAATTTCAAGTACAGGTATATCTTTTATGTAGAGGATTAAAATGGAAATTTTTTCAAATAATGAATATTTTCCTGCTTGTGCAGGAAATTGTTGTTCGTGATACAGTGGATTATCAGATCAACAGATGATTTTTGATAGTCCAGGTGATCTGTTAAAGCAAGATTCTACAGTACATTGAAAGTATCTCACTGTGTTCAAATAAATGAACACCTGAACCTTTGTGATCATTTTTATAGGATATAGAGCAGTAATTTAAAACTGTTGTCATTATCTGGCATACAGTCAGATCTTAACTTTAATCTTACATGCTTATCTGAGAGGTAGATGTATAATAATCAGGCAATTCTATCTTGTGCATAACTTTGCCAATGAGGGTGTATTTAAAAAAATGAAAATAATGGTTGATGATGAGAAAATTTGATGTAGTCCTTTTTAGATTAATTCTAATTTTAAACTGTATCTATGATAAATTAATTATTTAGTTCTGTTCTTTTCAGCTTCTTTATATAAGATAAATGCTTGAGTTAATGAGTATGTAATGGTCTTATTATGTTTACTTATATTCATACAAATATTTTATATTTATATAAAATATATTTACTTAATAATTTAAAAAATTCTTAAATATCTCATTATTTTATTAGGGTACCACATTCCCTTGCAGCTGTAGTATCAGGATTAGTCAGCTGCTTATGGGAAAGAATGCGGAATCCTTCTTGTGCTCAAGTTAATGTTATAGAAATGACAACTCTGTCAGAGGTAACTGTGTATAGTAATTTAATTATGTAATTAAAAAATTGAAGATAATTGAATTTAAATTGTTTTAATAGAAATTGTTATGAAATATATTGATATCAAGTATGTGAATTTATATTATAGAAAAAGTTTGTGCTGTAATTTTTGTTAATGAGTAGTCATTAAAATTTGATTACACATTTTATTTCTTAATTATATAATTAATGTGTCAAATAGATATAAATGGATTTCTTCATTGTTGCATAATAAAAAAATGTTTAACTTTTAATATTTTAAAACTGACTTAATAGATTAATTATATTCTCTATCAATAATTCTGACAATTAACAATTATATTTATTTATTAATTGTATATGAAAACAATCAGATGCATGATTAATTTTTTTAAAATTTAATATTAAAGTAACAAATTAAAAACACTAAAGTAATTTTATAAGTACAGTGGAACCTCGGTATACGACCTTAATCCGTTCCTGGTGTTTGGACTTATACCGAATAGGACGTATACCAAACCAACCTTTCCCATAAGAAGTAATGTAAAAATGATTAATCCATTTTCATGTAAAAAAAAAAAATGGCTGGCTTTAAACACCTCGCTTTCCTAGCTAGTTCTTGCTTGATTTTTCATGAGATCAGCATGTATCTTTTTAGCTTTCTCGCAAATAATTGCTTCCGATATGCTGTCTCCAGCGCACTGTTTTTCAGTTATCCAAAGCAAAAGCAATTTCTTGACATGATCTAATGTCTTCGATCTCTGTTTAGAAATTGATTTAACCCCTTTTGCAATGTTAGCAAATTTAATAATGCCTTTATTTTTCACGATTGTCAATATCGTCGTTCTCGGAATACGGTATGAAACAGTTAAAATCTCGAACACACCTTCATATTTCTCAACAATCTCTTTTTTCAGTTCCATTGTGATTCTAGTCATTTTTTTTTATTTTTCTGTTGCCTTTTTGCAATTCATGATTAATAAAAATAACAACATTTTACTTACATATTAAAATAAAAAGAAATTTAACAAAGTTATAAACCGTGGCACCATGAACATCTAGTCTGGTCTAGTACATCGATAGTACTACTTGTTTGTAGATAGCGCGTATAATTGAATTTAAGTCGTATACTGAACAAAAGTCATATACCGAGCAAAATTTGTTTCATCCAAACAGGACGTATTTTAAAGCAGACATATACTGAGGTACACTGTACTTTTAATTGGCTTTCAACAATTATTCAAAAAAATATGGGATGTAATTTATTAATATATTCAATTTTTCAAACAGTAAAGAAAGTAAAAAAGATCTGAATAAAAAGATGATAATTTTTGATTTGTAAAGAAAGATAAAAGCAAAGTGTTCTTTTGTGATATATATCTTGAAAGAATTCTAATAGTGTTTAGATTAAAAAAATATGAGTTTTGAAATATTTGAAGCTTTTTAGATATGAATTTAACATATGTTACATAATTTACAATGTAAAAACCAATATATATATATATAAATAAATTTTTTATATACAGAAATAAATTAATAAAATCAGATTGCATATTTTGTTATACATGCAAGTTTCATAGTACTTAACTTAATAGTACAAACTTAATAATTTAGCCAGAATGCTTCAACATAGGTATGTATAAATATAACATCAGTAATAAAAGTATCTGTTTATCATAAAATGGATTGTAAGTTTTTTTAAAAATAGATAAGATTGCTTTGAATTGTAATTTTCTTAGATCATTAAATCTTCTTTACAGACTTGTAGTGATTCATTTAAAGTTTGTTTTATTAGTTAATAAAAAATTAGGAAAATGCATTTGGCCTCAGTATGTAATGATTTGAGAATTGCTGGTTAGAGATATGTAGTGCTGTTACATTACCTTAAAAAAAAAGAGGGATTTAGCAACTGAGAATATTTTATTTTTAATATTAAATTCATAATCTGTTGATCTTTCTAAGGCATGTAAACTGAAAAATGATTTATACATCTGAAATACAATGTTACAAAAATTATGTTGATAATTTATGTATTTCATAGAACAGAAGTAATATTTTTTCATATGAGATTTTAAATTTAAAATATTCTTAATAATAATTTTAATGTTTTGCATGCAATTTATCTAATGCTTGTTTATTGTTTGTAGAATAGTTATGATAAAATACTCTCTTCCCTTTAAAAGAAATGAGAATATATTCATCATTTCTCAGCATCACAGAAATATTGGGCTAAGGTTGTAATGGAAATAATATTGAAATACTGTAATTCAATACAGTATTTCAATATTATTTCCATTTTGTTTTCTAGTATTGCTTCAGTATTGAGATGTTTTGAGTTTTTATACCAGTATTTTTGTATAATATTGGTACATTGGTACAATGTTTTATAACTGTATTGGAACAATATTTTATACTGATCTTCTTCAATAAATGGCATGTATCTATTTTATACTGCTTCTTTTATCTTTATTTTCTTTTATGGGTTTTCTACAAAATGCATTTTGGGCAAATATCAACTGCCCTCTTTAATTGTACTATCAAATCATGAGTTGTAATGTTTGCAAATTTTATAAGATAATTTCCTTAGTACAGCTTAATATATTATATTACATTAAATTAATATAATGGCTGAAGTACCCAGCAATGGTGGAGTTTACATCATTTATTTTAAGGGTCATAAAAATGTATAGAAGACTATGCCATTAGTCTATAGAATATTGCCTTTCCAGATGCTGCAAGCTTTGACAGTACTGACAATTACATGTTTTTTGTTAATTAGTGATTATGTACAGTACATTGAATACTTACTTATGTTATACTGTCAATGAATTTAGTCCTTTGTCCTTTGATCCTCTATACAACTCTTTTGTATAGAGTTGTATTTTACAAAAATATTCAGGAAGGTTAAAAAATTTCTCTCAAATGACAAAGTAGTTCTTAATTGAGCACTCTGTAATTAAACAATTTAAAGTGATTATTTTTTTATTTAATAAGTGTATAAATACAAAACGACATATTCACAAAGGTAAAAAAACCTTGCTTCTGTCTATCCTTTTGCCATTTCTACACCATAAGCAATCCTTAAAAACAATTCACAAAAGTTTCCGAGAAGACCTTCCTTAAAGTGAAGTGAAAGTAATAGTGATGATATTTCAAAGAAACATTGAAATTATTTGAAAATAATGCAATAATTTATATAAGTTTATGAAAATCTGTATAAATAATTAAGTTAATTTTAAAAATATTTAATTTTATAGACTGACTAAAATTGGAAGCATTTGTTATGATATTGAAATGAAACATTGACTAAAGATTGTATTTTCATTGGTACTATTGATCAGTGTAAAAATAATGAATTCAATATTGGCCCAATATTAAGCCAATCATTTGTGCTAATAAGGTTTTAACTAATTTCTTTGCAAGTCAATACTTTTCATATTGATTTTTCAGGCCTCGGAGTCGCTCACTTTTCTCACTTGTACTCACTTTTCTGAAGTATCCTCACTTTTCTCACTTTTCAGGTCATTTTCTCACTTTTCTCACTTTTTTGGTCATTTCTACGTGCTTAAAAATTAGGAAGATGTGGGACCAATCAAAAATAGTTTTAAAGCCAGACGATCTGCCGAATTATTGAACTATCGGACTAGATTTTTATGGAAAAAAATACTCCGCCCGAGCGGGACTCAAAATCGCAACTGCCGCTCAGTGTTGTTAAGTTATCGTCTGTATTTATACGTAACTAGGTAGTCAGTAAGGCTGTGTACACACTAGGCGTTTTTAAACGCGCGTTTTAAAGAACCAAGAGTTCTACATAGGCGTACACACTCAAACGCGCGCTTTTGGCCAAGCGCGCGTCAAACGCGCGTTGATAGATTTTTGTTAAAACGCGCGTTTTGCGGGCGTCAGCCGAGCGCTTTGAGATATATGTGCTGCCATGTTACTGTACATTCGATCGCGCGTTTTCGGGTAGAGTGGACGTACGTTGGCCGAAATGGAGAACGATCATTTCGATACTGATCTATTTATTGATGAAATCTAAAAGAGACCAACCATTGTCAAATGATTTTATAGATATTTTAAAAGAATTAAAAAACTTGGGTTCATTTTGTCTTAGTTTTGGATACAACGTCGCGAACATTCCATGTGTCAGTCTATCTCGTAATATTGGGTGCACCCAAAATTCTCTTTGCCTCTGCCATCGTCTTTTATAGCGACGATGGAGGAGGGGCACACAAGCAATTACTTTCACGTCCATTTCCAAGCTGAGCCAGTGCGTACGCTCTATTAACGCTCGTCGAAAGCCGAGCTAACGCGCGTTTAAAAACGCCTAGTGTGTACACAGCCTTAATTAAAACAAAAAATAATAATTAAATTTAAAAATATTTAACTTAAATTTAAAATTAAATTAAAATTTTAAAACTGTTCTTTATATCGAAACAAAAACCGAAACCGTAGCTAAAATTAAAAATAAAATCAAAATTAATTAATGTAAATTAAAATTGAAGTCAAATCAATTGAAACATATTATTTGGGAAGGTGCGGATAAAGTACTTGTCGATCTTGATTAATTTGGTTAGGTCTATATTTCATGCAGGCAGAGTTGAGAGTCTATTTATAGCACTTATTTGTAAAGGGTTAGTTTCGGTTTCGGCGGTGAGGGAACATCTGCAGGAAAAAGTTCCTCGTTATTTATGAAATCATTAATAAAATATTATTTTACTTATTCTATTTGAAATCTGTTTATTTCGGATTTATTAATTTATTTTTAAATCAATCTCGAAGCATTTTAAAAAATAAACAGTTTCCGATCGTGCTCATAAAAGTTTCGTTTTCTGCTTATTATCGTTTGATTTTGTTCGTAATAAGAGTTGTTAATTTTATTTCAAATTAATATAATAATCACATTACAAAAATGGAAAATTTATATACAAATAAAATTTTGAAATACGTTAAACTATTCAATTGTAAATATAGTTTGTGTAGATCTAAATAATTTACATTTAATGTTAATTTTTGACAAATTATATATATTTAAATGATCAAATAGAATTGGTAAAACATGCAAAAAGTAATTTTCTAAGTATTGCTTTATTTTATTGGTAATTTTTTTATTCTGTTCTATTTTTAACACGTGCAGAGAAGTGACCGATCACGTGGTCAACACGTGTTTACTCTCTTTCGATTGTGATCGACCAATAAAAATCTCTAGCGGAATGATACCGACAAACTGTTGGTTTATAGCAGGTTCCAAGTTAGAATATAGATGTAATGGTTTGAATCCACTCAATATGACGCTACCAAAGTGCAAATTCCGAACTGATTGGTTGAAACAAAAGGACAAGGCAGATTGTACAGTAGGATTATGGGCAACTGTACGTTCAGACACTGATGTATTTTGCAAAGTATGTAATTGCATAATACAAGTAAAAAAAGGTTTCCAAGCACTTTTTGATCATGGAGGTACTGTCAAACACAGACAAAAATTTACCTGTGCTTATGGTCCAAGACAGTTACACCTGACATTGGTTGCACCAGGTGATAGTTTTGCAGGCCCATCAAAAAATGCTGAAATTCCAAGTAATACTGATAATGGGACTGGAGAAGGATTGGCAACTGTGAGTTTATATAATCCAAGAGATGTTGCATACCATGCAGAACTGATATGGGCCATGAAAACAATATGTAGTAATTTCTCATTTGCTGCTTCTAATAATATGGTTCCAACACTACAAGCAATGCTTCCAAAAACTAAACTTCCTGAAGGAATATCAATGAGTGAGAAGAAATTGCGCTATTTAATAACTGAAGCATTGGCTCCCTACTTCCAAAAAAAAAATGCTAGAAGAAATCCACTCTTCATTTTTTACAGTTACTTATTATGAAACCATCAATGTGGAAAGTAAGAAAGAGTTACAGATAATGATTAGATTTTGGTCTGAGCAAAAAGAACAAGTTGTCTGCAGACACCTAAATACATGCTTTCTTGGACGGGCAGATGCAGAAACATTGCATACATACATTATCAAAGCTATCGATGATGCCAACCTGTCACTACACAAACTTTTGATGATAGGATCAGATGGTCCTAATGTTAATCAAAAAGTGTTACGACTTTTTAAGGAAGATATACTGGGAATTCGCAAGAAAAGTAGTTTACAGAAACAGAAAAAAAGAGCAGAAGAGGAAGCACAGAAAAATTTTGAAGAACATCAAAAGAGAGCTATTCATGTCAAGGAAAAGATTATGGCACTGCAGCAGAGTTTAAAACAGAAAAAAGTAGAAGTGAAATACACGAGACAGGCCAGGTTTTGTTAGAAGCAGCAAACAAAAAACTGGAGAAGGCCATTAATAGCAAGAATATGAATGAAATACGGGCAGCACATGTCATGCTTGCTAGTGTTAAAAGTGTTCAAAAGCAAGAGGAAGCAAAAAAGAAGGAAGTTGAAAACATTCAGAAAAATCTTAATAAAAGAACATCATCTTTCTTGACTGATTATTTACAGAAGAAGCCAAAGACTTATTAAGTATTCATGGTTTACTGGAAATATTACAGTATATACAAAAAGTTTTAAAATGTATTTAACCATAACAATAAAAATAAAAAACTTTTACTGCTATTTTGCTGAGTTTTCTTTCCATGTTTTCACTTTGTTTTGTCACTACAGGTAGCTCTCAGTTTACACCGCAGTTCCATTCCTACAAAATCCGGCACAAATGAAATCAGCGTAAAATGAACCCATATTTACAGTGAGGTATAGTGTTAGGATCTACATAAGTGAAAAATAAGCAAATAATTTTGTTTATTAATACAATATAATGCAAAATACATATAAGTTTAATTTTTAAAACGTATTTTATCATAAAATAAAGTGAAATGTTTTTATTAAAAAATTTTAGTTTCGGATCTCGTACATTTTTTGGAAAGAAGTATTCATCTTTAATAACCTTTCCTACACTCGATGATTAAAAAATTAGCTCACAAGAATAATTTAAGAATAATTTATCATTGTAATCCTACGATTTATAGAATTCTACAAAATGATAAGAAGAAAGGAAACCGTAACAATAGTACAGGAGTGTATTCTATTCCTTTAAGTGACCACTGTTTTAATTCAGATCTCGTTTACGTTGGTGCCACTATGAGACTTTTAAAACAGAGGCTTAAAGACCATCTTTAATTGTTTACATTTTTGTTTTCTTTCATTGAGAATTTCGGAATATGGTCGAATATGATGCTCCTTTTTACATTTGCACTTCTCTCCCAATCATTGTCTAACTCACAAAGTTCATCCATCAAACTTTCCATTGTTGAAAGGATACATTAACCCGACATAGAGCTACAGACAAGCGGAGACACTGATTGGTCGACCACTGGTTGCCGTAGCCCATATATAAGGTCAGTTTGAGCAGGAAAATTGAAGGTGGCTAAGAAGAGATAGATATCGTCTGGCCAATGAAAAGTAGATTTGTCTCACTAATGATGATTTGTGATCGCTGGAAGTGCTACTGCGTCGTAAAGTGTTTTCCTGAACGATTTGATATGGGATACATTCATTGGCACTATTGATTCAGACACCATTTGTTGGACTATTAAGTTTAATAACTTGACTCGTGGGTACCTAAATGTTTAGTATTTTAATATTAATTTAATGCAAATGTATGCATACCCAATAATATTAAACAGAAAATCTTTTGTAACTAATATACAATGTTGCGGCTCGGTAAATACGCCGACACTGAAATGAAAATCAGTCTAGCATAGGGAAAATTGGGGAATTACACCGCGAAATGGTGAATTGCGCAGCGGAGTTATTGTGAATCGGCATAAATTGAGCCAGCATAAACCAAGGGCTACTTGTATTGCACTCACTTTTTTACTCACTTATTCTGTATTTCAACTCACTTTTCTCATTTTTTCAAAGGGGAAGTGGCACTCCCAGGCCTGATTTTTTTCTATAATAATACATACATAAATATTTACACATTAATATTCATGAATGTGTGGTGGTTCTGATGTCGATACAGTTTACATATGATTTTGAAGCAATCGTGTTACTATTCTACTGTTCAAGAATACACATCAATTTTTTTTTAACCTGAATATCTGAATAAATATACACATACTAAGTATACTTTATTACTAATTGATAATTCAAAAACCTTAATTACAAAACAATTATCAATTACTTGGTAACAAGTAATTAACAGGAGCAGAACGAAGTTATAGAATGTGAAGCTCTTAGTTACAATAGTCCTACTTGTTAGCAAGAAGAATCTCTACTTTAGGTAACAGATTATAGTTCTTCAAATTATATGAAATAAATTTCTCAAATTAAATAGATGTTTTATATTATTTTAATTAACATACTAAACTTGTTAGTTTAAACATTGTTTTAGTCAGAAAGTTTTTAGAACATAGTATTTATTTATAATACTTTAAAAAAATTTTTTAGAGTCAGAATGCTGATTGTGAAACTGGAAGAAGTCAGGATCAGCAATGTTCAAAGAAGTCTAATTTACAGCATCAGATATTTGGATCATCATTAAGAGATTTGAAAGAACAAAATGATAAAAGTAAACATGCAGTACCCTATGTTCTTTATAGACTATGTACTTTCATAGAAATGAAAGGTAAAGTTGGTTTAACATTTTGAAAAATTCTAAATTTTTTTCTTCTATTGATAATTATTTTAAATATCATATATAATTTTGATTAAATTTTCAATTGTAATTAACTTTTTTAATGCTATAAATTTTATGTAGAAGGTGTTTATCGTCAACATTATTGCTTCTATATTTACATTAGGTTTACATGTCATCTTTATATTGAATAACTACTGATAAGCTTCATATATTGACATTTTAATTTCTTTTAGCTTTCAAAAATGTTTGGTCATAAATTATTTACATAAAGAAAACTTATTTTCCAAAATTGAATTTGAGAAAGTGATGTAAAATAGTTAGAATTATGGTATAATACTTTTATACCATTGTATTTTCTGTATTCATAATTTTGTTATTTTAAAACATGAGTATCAGTGTAAACAGGTGTAACACTTATTATAAACATAACAAAGATGCATGTCTAATGAAATAAAGTATTAATTGTTAATTATTTTATATATTTGTTCTCCACATAGTAAGTACAAACTCTGTTCAAATATATTTATTAAATTTACATTAATATTATCATCATATGATATGTTCAACATTCTGTAATATATGTTGTCCATATATAGATGGGCCAATGATAGTTTTTTAATACTTGCATAGTAAAGAAATAATTAACAACAAGATAATCATTTCATTCATAATTTTATCCTGAAAATTCTTAAAATAATAATTTTAATTTTTCATCTATTTATCTATAATTGCATAAGTGTATGGAAATGTATAAGTTTTCATCACATATTGAATATCTACATACTAATATTTAGTATTTTGTAAATGATAATTTTAATTTTAGATTGAATTCATCACACTCACAGAACAGTTTCAAATCATTTAGA
>NW_019392599.1:0-26583 GCF_000671375.1 Centruroides sculpturatus
AATTAATTTTAATAGTGATTCGATTCTATTTCGTATCAGATTTTTTCCCTAATAACTCGTTCTGGATGAATTTACGCGACTTTAACGTATTTTCCCCAAGAACGATAAGAGACGACAAAAATAAGCGAAAATTCCCTAAAACCAACCCTAAATCACTGTCCAGCAGAAATTCAGAAACTAGTTGGAAAAATGTCATGAATAATCTAGTTTTTGGTATTTAAAACGACTTTAAATTTATAAATAATTAACTCGGATAGCTTGAATTGTGTAAAACACCTTAAAGAAAGTGAAAACGATGATGTGTTTGAGGATTTTTTCGAGAGAAATGAATTTGTTTGAAGTAAAAATCGCGTAAAGAATTCGATTCCCCCACGTTTTTCCCCCTGAATGGCGAAAGTTTTGTTTACATTTTGTGGATCGGTGACGAATGGAGTTCGGAATGTCATCGGAAGAAGTGAATTTAATTAGAAGAAGCGAAAGATCCGTCAAAAGAAAGAGAAATTATTCACCCGAGCCGATTGTTAAACAGAACAACATCAAAAAGCAAAGAAAATCTGTAAACAAAGAGCGAAATGCACCTCTGTTGGACAATAAATCGAACAGAAAGCCTTTGTATTGTAATAAATGCAAGTCTTTATTTATTGTAAATTCTTACAAGTAAGTAAATCTTCTTGCATTTGATACACGTGACTTGTAAATTTCGGGTTCTTTCTTAATATTAACGGTGTGGAGAAGAAATGTGTAACCGTTCGGTACAATTACGCCAGCAATTGGGTCTGTGGGAGCAAAGACATTGGAGGAACCAACCCTCGGCTTGATACGGAAGTTATAGTTTCAGTGGGTGCTGAGATGTGAGCACCAAAGTGTGCAATTACGTATGGAGCAAGCCTTGATTGATACGGAGTGTGGAGAATGGGCAGTATACTGGTTCGTGATAAAAATCAACCTTTGGAGGTGGTTGTCTCACCGAGGGTCATGTTTACGGGTATGGTTCCATCGACTGTTTTTTGGTCTACGGGGTGGCAAATCCTTTATTTGGAGTTCGCATCTTACCAAACTTTCTTGATTATGGCAAAACTTTTATGTCATTCTGTGTAAAATAGTGACAAATTTTGTGAGGGCTAGTTATTTACTGTATAGTTCATTGGATAGAATTGGGTTCATTGCCTACTAAAGGCACTTCACCGGGCAATGTAGTGGTTGGGACCTTATCAGAGCTGTAGATCGTGCCCCTAGGAGTAAAAAGTCAAAGGAATCAATAGTCTATGTGTGACTCTTTGTGAGATATTGCCCCCCTCTGATATTGGCCTATCTAGAATTTTAAGGACCCTCAAAAATGGGCTAAAATTTAAAGATGAAAAAATCCAGAACTATTTCTCAAAGAAAGCTAAAAACATCAACCAATTTTGACTTTACTAGAGGTGGCTAAAAGCTCATAAAACAATAAACACCATTGCACCAACTATTTCGGGGTGTGATCAGTTTTACTGTGTACTTGATTAAGCCTATCTCATGTTTATAGGTTGATATTGGGGGCTATATCTCATGAATAGTGATCGTTGGTTTCATTGACTCTTTTTTACTTCTATAGGCACGATCTACTGCTCTGATAAGGTCCCAACCACTTCATTCCGATCTGCAATTTTACTTCTTCTTCTCAGGAGTATGGGGTGCATAATAAAGCAATAAAGTGGCTTTAATAGAGCTGATAAGCAAGCCAATGACATAGCCTATTTCAAATTGAATGGGCTTTGTCATTGACTTGCTTGTCCAGTTGTATGAAGCCACTTTACCAGACTGTGCCCATAATATACTCTTATCAATGTGTGGTCTTAAATCTATTTCTCAGAATCTGGTATTAGCTGGGATCTTAGACTTTGTATGTTCTGTGCGATACAGGCTTTACATTATATAAAGTTATATAAAGTAGGCTCATTGCAAAACTATGCTTGTCAAAGGTCTTATACAATTTAAAATTATCACTACTTAATTAGATATTTTTTCTTTATACTATTTTGCTTTTATATTTTATAATAGTAACACTGTTGGGCCATTATTTTTTATATCAAGAATTATTATTGGGCTGCAATTTGAGAAAATTATAGACCTATAAATTCCCACTGTCCGTCTGTCTTTCTTTAATCTCAAGAATGGAGTTAGCTAGATGAAAGCCTAGACCAGATATGGAAAGATTAGGGGCAGGAGGCCCCAATTAACTATATATGAACTTCTGGTGCAAACCAGAAGTCATGTTATTTCAATATTTCAATTCAAAAATTTTCCCCTGAAAGGAGTTAGATAGATGACTGGCACAACTCTATTGCTAACAGAAAAGTATGATGTACAGGGGCAAGACATTACTAATTTGAAGTGGAGAGAATATATATTATACTAGCTGTTACCCGCGACTTCGCCCGCAAAAGTTTTGCAAGCAAACCCCATTTATATTCAGTATTTCAACAACCATAGTAATTGTTATATAACAACTACTGCTGAGAATGATGAGAATTGCCGAGAATCAAATGAACTATTTTCAATTTGATCAATTTTCTGGAACGTTTACAATTGTTCTATAATCAAACCAATATGCAATAACAAATTCAAATTTAAAACGGTTCGAACATTTTTAAAATCGAAAAAGATAAAAATATTTGTAACAATGTCTGAAATGTTATTAATTTAATACACCTGAGTACTCGATGAAGACTAAATCCTCTCCCTCTCCCCCGAGGGGGAATTTCGAAAAATCCCTTCTTAGTGTGCATTCCCATGGTATACCCTACTAAAACACAGATAAAAACAAAAAATTGCATCTAAAATAGTACAGTAGAAGCCGTTCTTCCGGTTAAGACTTAATCCTCTCCCTTTCCCCCCGTGGGGGAATTTCGAAAAATCCCTTCTTAGTGTGCATTGCCATGGCATACCCTACTAAAACGCAGATAAAAACAAAAACATTGCATCTAAAATAATGCAGTAGAAGCGGTTCTTCCAGTTAAGCCTTAATCATCTCTCTCTCCCCCCCACGGAAGAATTTTGAAAAATCCCGTCTTATTGTGCATTCCGATGGCATACCCTACTAAAACGCAGATAAAAACAAAAAATTGCGTCTAAAATAGTGCAGTAGAAGCGGTTCTTCCGGTTAAGCCTTAATCCTCTCCCTCTCCCCCATGGGGGAATTTTGAAAAATCCTGTCTTATTGTGCATTCCCATGGCATACCCTACTAAAATGCAGATAAAAACAAAAAATTGCATCTAAAATAGTACAGTAGAAGCCGTTTTTCCAGTTAAGCCTTAATCCTCTCCCTCTACCCCCTGCGGGGGAATTTCGAAAAATCCCTTCTTAGTGAGCGTTTTCATGACGTACCCTAACTGTGTACCAAATTTCACCTCTTTAGGTTCAGCGGTTTGCTCTGGGCGATGATGAATCAGTGAGTGAATGAATCAGTCAGTCAGGACAAGCAATTTTATATATACAGTTGACCCCCCTATAACGTGCGTTCCTATAACGACAATTCCTATAACGTAGCGAAAAAATTGTAGCAACATTCGTATAAAATACCTCCTATAACGTCGTTTCGCAACGAGATTGATAGAATCTGGACCAATAGTGGATGAGCAGCCGAACTACTTTCCTCCGACCCTGCGCCACGCTACGGAGCGGCTAAATTGAGTTTGCTATCGTCTGTTTAGTATTATATATAAATTATATATAAATTAGGTACTGTACATATAATTATATATTAATTATATATAAATTAGGTACTGTATATATAATTATATATTAACTTAATTTATTGTAACTTTATTATAATTATATATATGCTTTCTGCCGCCTGGCAACACGCTACGGAGATTTTAGGCTAGTAAGTTGAGTTTATTATCGTCTGTACAGTATGTAAATTAGGTACCGTAAGTCTAATACAGCACTAATTTTATACATTTCTTGTGAAAGAAACACTTCTTATTCAACGGCCATAAAAATTATTTATATTAATGATGTCTCCAAAGGTCAAGTTATTTTTCTGCGAAAAATTCGTTATCAGAAATCGCGGCCGCCGTTTCGTGTGCTGTTCCGCGACGAAGACAAGCTTTGAACAACGGGCGTAGTCGAACGGTACACACTCGGTAAGTAATCCTATAATTTTTTGTTTATAGCATAGTTTATACAGATTACTCCCAAAAAATTATGCGTGTTTTGGAAATGTTGAGTGGAATTAGTCTAGAATCAGTTAATTTTATAGAAGAAAACCTTTCGAACAGCCTTAGTCCGTAAAGTTCCCACCTATCGGGCTGCGATTGGCTCATGTATTTAATCATTCCTACAATGTAAAATTCGATTAGCGTGGAACGTATCTAAGCGTTATAGGGGGGTCTACTGTATAGATTAAAAATATGATTAAAAATTACAGCTTGGCATTGTGATGATTCTGCAAGAAATAATCTCTCATTGCTTTTCAGATTTTTATAGCATTATGAAGTAAATAAAGAGATTATGTTATCACAATTTTCAAGCAAACTTTTGTAAGACTCATATGATACCAGTTCACAGGAAACTGTCTCTATTTCAGCTAGTAGTATGTTTTTATTTTCTATCAAATTCTTTACAATAGTATCTTCCTTTAAAGACTCCAAAAGTTCTAATTATACCAGAAAATGGTCTGAAATATCCTGATCCTTTACCATCATTATCCTACAAAATCCAACTAGATATTCTGAACAGAGAATATAGTTGACAATTGATTTGTCATTATGTGCCAGAAAAGTATATTTAATGGGAACATCACCTGTTATTTTCCCATTTAATGTTTAGATTATTCTAAGCAAATTTTATAATTAAGAGTTAATGCTATTTTCATTACATTTTCTATCTTTTGATATACATATGTTTTTTAATAGCTTTGTTGTCTTCTTTATGTATGAAGTTCATTTGTTCAGCTACATGGACATTAAAATTTCAAGGAGAATTCATAAATTACTTATTATTGACTATCGATTCATTAAGAAAAGTAGAAACGAAAAAAAAAAAAACTATTATTTTTTTTTTGGCTTCTCACAATTTTGACTAATGTTTTTCCTAATTAGTAACATAAAGCTTCCAGAAGCTCATCCAAATTTTGATTCTTTTAATGCATCTTTTAATACTATATAATGATCTTGCTCCTAGATAGAGAATATCTTCTTCTTTTAAACACTTTATTCATTTTATAAAACCAATTATAAAATTCTTTTTAATATAATTCTGAATTGACCAACTATATAATTTATTCTGTAGGTCTTGAATGTTTTGGCAGCTTATTAGCTGTAAATTACAAGTATCTCAAATTGGCTTTCCATAATTAAATTATTTGAGTTGCTCTTAAAATAATCTTTTTTGTTCCTGTTATCCTTAGCTTCCAATTGTGTTACCTGCAAATTAGTTAATTCAAACCTCAAAAAATTCCAGGTACAGTGGTGCCTCGTATAACGTACACCTCGAATAACCGACGTTGTGAATAACGGACTTTCTGTTTGGCCGTTACGTGACTTGAGCAACAGACTGGCTGCGAACAATGGACTATCTGCGAACAAATGCGAATGATGTTTCCACTCTTTTGCCTTTGCCAATGACAATCTGCTATTTTTATAATATATTAGTATTATTAGAATATATTATTAGTATATCTGAAGTACAGAGCTCCCGTTGGGATTCGGCTTGCTCCCTTGTTTATTACGTACATCACCTCAGTGCAGGGTATTTACATTTATTCAAGTGTTGTGCAAATCATGGCTTCTAAAAAAATAGAAAAGTGATTTCAATTGAAACAATACAAGAAATCATCAGAAGGAGTGAAAGTTGACAAAAACTTCCTTGTCAAATGAGGAGAGGTTCAGGAGTTTCCCAACACTCATTATCCAAACACAGTTGAGGCCAACAGGATCAATGATCTCTACAATGACACCTTTGCCCATTATTTCTGACAGGTGTTGAAGAAGAGAGAGAAACAGACCATCTTGGACATGTTTTTCAAGAATCCAGCAGGGAAAAAACAAAGGATGGAACAAGAGGAGTTGACCCTGCAAGCTCCGGTAGCCTCTCCTGAATCTGAATCCGATTAAAAAACAATAAAAAAAAGACCCGCTGCAATATGTAAAAAATCTGTATCTGTATGAATGTGTGAAGAAAGTGTTCCTCCACCTCCACCTCCACCTCACATCATCTGACTACCCAGCATAATTGGTGACTGCTCCATTTTCATTTTTTTATGGTATGGTTATTTTATGCTGTGGAATGAATTATATGTGTTTCGTATAATGGACTTTTCACTTAACGGACATGCACTTGGAACGAATTAAGTACATTATACGAGGGACTACTGTACATTAATATTAAATAGACACTCACAAATGCCATAAATAATCAGGCTATAATTTGAAAATATTAATTAAGAATTACAAATGAATTTGACACAAGAGGGAGGGAGGCGTTAGGTGCCATCTTGTATTAAAATTAATAATTATAATATTTAATTAAATAATTTAGATTAAGCTGGAAGAAAAGAATCGGCTCGAAGTGGGACTCGAACCCACACTCCCGCTTACTGTGCGGATGCATTGATAGTTACGCTACCTGGACCTTTGGTTCGATCTCCTCTTCCAGTATATATAAGTGTTAGATATAACCAGTTATTATGATACCAACTGGAGAGGCATTTGCACCTTCATCCAGAAACATCCACTCAAGGCACTCATTCAGCCATCGCATACCTGGCAAGGTATAAATATACACCCTCAAATTTTACGGCAGTTGTGGGTGTCCATTTGCTATGCATTGGGTTTTGGTTGGTGTTTATATTTGTACATTAATATTATCATCTTTTGTCTTTCTGTTAATGGAGATTGTCATTGTATTATTATATTTTTAGTAAATCTTTCATTAAGCAGTTTAGCTAGCTGAAATTCAAACCTCTCTCATCTGACCTTGACTTTTTAATGATAGTTTCAACTTCCTCCAATCTATTTGCAAAATTCTTTAATTCTTCTCAAAGAACGTATATTTTTTGTTTACAAAAACTGTATTTTGTATCTTATAATTTTAAATTCATTATTTAATCAAGAAAAATGTACCTGGATTACGCTGAATAATGATTATAACATGTACAGTATTCAGAATTTAGGTCTGTATCAGTTACTGGTTCTTCCAAAGGGTCAAAATAATCTTGTATATTAGAACCTTTTTGACTTTCTGTATATTGTCTTAGCTCCTCTTGCACATCTTCCTGTAATAAATCAGATTCTAAAGCAAAATCTTTTTTTGAACCCTTGAAATTCTCTTTGCAAGGCCTTCCCCACTCCTTTTTTGCATATCTAAAGAGTCAATGTTGTTTGGTGGAATATTGCAAAAGGTCTGAATTTGACTCTATTCCAGTCTTAATTAATAAACTTTTGATTAGCCTTAGGGATAACACAATTTTTATTATTATCAATTCATCCTTCATGATTTCATTCATTAATTTGTAACAGTAGCTTGTGTCAGAACTCATTGTAATTGAATTAATTTAGTTAATTAATGATTCATTTATTAAGAATATACAGTAGATATATATGTTACTATGTATCATTAAGATTAATAATTAGGAAATTTGAAATACTTTTAACTTAAATTATTAAATTCCTATTAATTATCAAAGTTGATATTTTATAATTGATGTTACTCATCAATATTTATTGCTCTAGATATTATATTTTAATTTTTATTATAAATTAATGATTTGAATCTGTTTCTGAAGTGTTTCTGCAGTTATAAATTGATAAAATTACATTCTATCTTACAGAAAAGTTAGGAAAAAATCTCAGCAATCATCATTTCCAAGATATTATTTTGACTCCGAATCTAATCGAATGTTACTTTTGTGTGTGGGATGCGGATTGGCTATCAACGATAAAAGCAAGAAAAATCAAAAAAAGAAGGCAAGTCTGTAATAAAACATTTAAATCATAATAGTTTATTGAAAAACTTTAATATATACAAGTAACTAGCTTTTTTCCATAGGAAATATTCACAGCTTTCTGTTAAAATTTATGATACATCTTTTTAATCTATTGAAGATCTTAAACAATTGATCTTGGCTATATACCTACATTAAACAAGATTCAATTATCAAATTTTGTTGGATCCAAAAAGAATGAAGACTGTAAAATAGAAGTTACAGTCAAGCAACATTAAACATGAAAAAACTTTTTATTAAACAGTGAAACAAGTATTTTCATCATTAATAATGTCAGTTTGATATTTATATGACATTAATGAAATAAAGTGGTCTAATAAGACAATTGTTTGTGTCGATTAATGTTCCTTTCATAAAGAAATAATTCAGAATAATTTTTTGTTAATACAGTAGAGCATTGATTAATTCAAATACCAATCCACCAAAACATTGGTTAACTGAAAGCATTCCAGTTGGCAAATTCAAATTTCCGCTTGTGCTGTGGTGCTGCAGCAATCTCTTCCTCCCTGTGAACCTAAACATAGGCCTACTTTAATATACTACTTTATGTAAGGGGTGTATTTGTAAGATGTGTGATAGAAATATACACAGTATAGTTTTGTGTTTAATATATTTTTTCATACATGATCAGTTATCCAAACAACCCCAGTCCTGAATTTTTTCAGATAATTGATGCTCTACTGTAATGTAAAATTAAAAACTAATTAGAACTCAATGAAAACTAAAAAATTATTGGAAATCAACAGAAGAATGTCATCCATGATTGTGTGAATCCATGATTGTGATGTGAATCCAAGAAGATCCATGATTGTGTGACAATTATTACAGAAATTGTGTTAAGAAGAATGTCAGTTTAAGAAGTTAGCTTATACTGGACAGAGGAAGTTCAATAGTTGGAATGGCAGGGAAGAGCACCACTATAGAATAGCAGAATTAGGCATAGTTTTGCTTCTGATTATTTCAAATGAGATTAAACAGTAAAATAGATGGATTTCACAAAACAGATTTCACAAAAGCATATTCTGTATATATATACATATATAGATTATTGTTTATCAGTATATTATTTCTTTGTTTTGCATCTTCAAACAATATTTATATGAAGATAGTTAAAGATTAAATACAATTTAAAATAAATAAATTATTTTTGTGTGTAATATTTAAACAGGGCCCTACTCCTGAAGAAAAAGAAAAGTATTTCCAAGAAGCTAAAGCTTTTTCATTATCATTAGTTGATACATTGCATGATAGAGATGCTGAACGTTTATTTTGTCCAGAATTCAAAATTAAACCTTGTGCTTGTTTACAGAAATATGTCCTAGGACAAGGTAATGTTTTCTTATAACTAATTTTAAATATTAAGTATTACAGATATGATTAATTCCAAATATCATTTTATAATATCATTTTCACATAAATTTACTATACAGAAAGATTAAATCAATAATATATTTTAGTGGCTACAGTTGTCTAAAATATAAAGAAAAATATTACTACATTAAATATAATTCAATTGAGCAATCTATTGCTTTTAGCCCTTAACATTGTTTTATTTTTCTTAGTCTATATCAATTAGACAAATATACTTGAGGGCTTATCACACCAATGTGATAAGCCCTCAAGTATATTTGTCTTATTTGTCTAACTGATATAGACTAAGAAAAATAAAATTAAATATAGTATTGTGAAAAATAAATATTTGCAGCACTTCATTTAGTATTATATAAAATATCAAATGTATATATGAGTATTTCATGTAGTAGAATCTCGTTAATCTGGATTTTGAAACTAGATTAAATTCAGATAACTTGGAATTTTGGAAAATTTGAACTGTTGAGGATTAATAAATATACACAATACTAAATAAAGATTGCACTTAAGATTTTACAGACAATATTTTTTCACTACATGAAACTGATACTGTTTTCAATGTATTTCTTACCACTTAAAATTTGAATAAAACATTCTCTTCAAGATTGTTTATTTTACATTTTCTTATCAGATGATATATATTGAATCTTAATATGACTCATTAAAAATATAAAAGTTTTGTATTTTAATTAATAGCCTTAGCATTGATTTTTTAAAATATAAATCTTAAAAATTATCTATTTATTCTATAAAATGAATATAAAGAAATGCTGTAAGTGTCCATAACTTATAGCAGGATAATTTTATATTTTAACACACAAGAATAAATTCATTAAATAAGAATAAAAGGGAGAAATTAAGATCCATGATTGTGGACAATTAGGAATTATTTTTAAAAATCAGATTTGTTAATTAACTCAGAAGCATTGATCTTATCTATGAATTACTATTTCAAAATTCAAATATTTGTAACAAAAAAGAGCACAATAGATACCTGTAGACTCTTTCAGGAAACAAAACTTTTAAAAAGTTGTTGAAAATTATTAAATTATTATTATTAGTTTGATCAATAAATTACTCAAAACAAAAGCAGATTTAACAGAAAAAATCTTTATTTGAATTACTACATATCAAATTCGGACTACAAGTTGTCAATAAAATAACATATTTCAAAAGGCAGAATATTAGAAATATGATAATTTACTTGTTATCAAACTAATTACATTTTTCTGTTGTTTATCAAAAATCATTTTATTTCAAAAGATCATACTGTAACTTATTAAAAAATTTTAAATTAAAGAAAATATACATATAATATTTTTCATTCAATGTAACAAATTTATTTATTTCCAGTTTAGAAATATTATTTTTATAATATGATGTATATATTACATATAATATGTAATATTTAATGTTTTATATTTAATATTAAACTGAAATGAAAGAAAAAAGAAACATACATTTGAAATATGGAAAAGCAAATGCAAACTTTTCTTCTTTTTACTCTCTTAATAAAAATAATTACTTAGTATTTGAATTAAGATTATATCAAAAATATTTTTGAAAGAATTTTTAAGTAAAATAAATAATTTCTATTGAAAATGGATAAATTTAACCCACAAATTTACATTATTAAATTACTGCAACTTGAACTTTAGTTTGAATAATTACTTATTATATTTATGTGCTTTGATTTGAACAAGTAATGTGAGAGTTCAGAAACAAAAAAATTGTTTCCTTTTATAAAGAAAAATATTCTTAGAAACCAAAATACATTTGAAAAATGGCCCACCAAAAGTGGCCAAGTGATCTTTTTATCCTGAACACTGGGAGTTCAGTCATTAGTTTGCACCTCGGTCGGACGGGCTGGCCATGTGGAGTTTTCCAGGTTTTCTCCATGTCTGTAATGCCTAAATAGGAACCAGTTTCCTTTAAAAAGACCTCCTGGAAGGAAACATCCCCCTAGGCAGATCACCCAAGTGTTGCATTGCCATAACTAAACAAACAAACATTTGAAAAATTTTACTTTGAATAGACTTAATGCTTTTATTTTAAAATAAACATTCATCAGATGCACGGTTATAATTTTTATATAAAATGTTGACCTAAAAGAATATTACACTTATCTTTTAAATGTTCAGAATGTTCCATTTAAATACAAAAACTCAAATTAATCTTAATCTCAAATCTAACCTCCAGGATTGAACATACTTTTTGTATAACATCTTTTTTTATATATATAATGGATTACATGATTTATATTTTAAATATTATTTATTTAGTAGCATAATTACTATTAAGTGCTCATAAATATAATGCATTTTTAATGTAGTATACTTTATTTTTTATAGATGGTGATAGTGTTGATCAAACTCATGAAAGGGCAGTTAAATTATTAAAATTATTAAAAGAAGCAAAGCATCTTAGTCAGCAGAAATTTTATAAAAGCCAAGATGCAGTAAAATCAATGGTATTTACAAATTTATATCTATACTAATATTATAAAGAGGTAATGTTTGTAAGTAAGTAAGTTTGGATGTAGCGGGTAATCTCCGAAACTACTCATCCGATTTCAAAAATTCTTTCACCAATATTTAGAATGGAACTTCAGGATGGACATAGGCTGTATATTATTCCGTTAAACATTCATATAAATTAAAAGATATCATCTAGGTTAAGGCTTTTATGTCCAACAGATGGTACTATGAGTACGACACCCTAAGTTTGCTTTTCTGTGAAAATGAACTAAAGCAGATCATCTATCTATCTATCTATATAAATAAAAATGTAATGTTCGTTTGTTCCTACCGATTCCTTTGAAATTTTGACACAATGCTACATTGGAATACGCACATGTTTTTATATAATATACATGTTGAAATTCCCCCTGGGAGATGGTTAGGATTAATGCTTACCATAAAGAACTCTGCTTCTATTTATACTATTTTAGATGCGGGTTTTTGCGTTTTTGATTGCGCTTTAATAGGGTACGTCAACAAAATGTATACTAAGAAGGGATTTTTCGGTATTCCCCCCTTGGGGGAGAGGGACAGGATTAAGGCTTACCATGAAGAACTTGGCTTCTATTATACTATTTTAGATGCGGGTTTTTGCATTTTTGATTGCGTTTTAATAGGGTACGTCAACAGAATATACACTAAGAAGAAATTTTTCGAAAAATTCCCCCCATGGGGGAAGTGTTATACACTTATAATAGATACATTTTGAGCCACAACAACGCGTGGCGGGGTCTGCTAGTTTATAATAAACTAGTAATATAGGAAAAAATATATCAAATAATATTACAATATACTTTTTATAAGTAATTTAATTTACATTTTCCAATAAAATTATGCCAAAGGTTAAATATTAATGTACTGTCTGAGGTTTTTTTTTTTTTTTTTTTTTTTTTTTTTTTTTTTTTTTTTTTTTTTTTTTTTTTTTTTTTTTTTTTTTTTTTTTTTTTTTTTTTTTTTTTTTTTTTTTTTTTTTTTTTTTTTTTTTTTTTTTTTTTTTTTTTTTTTTTTTTTTTTTTTTTTTTTTTTTTTTTTTTTTTTTTTTTTTTTTTTTTTTTTTTTTTTTTTTTTTTTTTTTTTTTTTTTTTTTTTTTTTTTTTTTTTTTTTTTTTTTTTTTTTTTTTTTTTTTTTTTTTTTTTTTTTTTTTTTTTTTTTTTTTTTTTTTTTTTTTTTTTTTTTTTTTTTTTTTTTTTTTTTTTTTTTTTTTTTTTTTTTTTTTTTTTTTTTTTTTTTTTTTTTTTTTTTTTTTTTTTTTTTTTTTTTTTTTTTTTTTTTTTTTTTTTTTTTTTTTTTTTTTTTTTTTTTTTTTTTTTTTTTTTTTTTTTTTTTTTTTTTTTTTTTTTTTTTTTTTTTTTTTTTTTTTTTTTTTTTTTTTTTTTTTTTTTTTTTTTTTTTTTTTTTTTTTTTTTTTTTTTTTTTTTTTTTTTTTTTTTTTTTTTTTTTTTTTTTTTTTTTTTTTTTTTTTTTTTTTTTTTTTTTTTTTTTTTTTTTTTTTTTTTTTTTTTTTTTTTTTTTTTTTTTTTTTTTTTTTTTTTTTTTTTTTTTTTTTTTTTTTTTTTTTTTTTTTTTTTTTTTTTTTTTTTTTTTTTTTTTTTTTTTTTTTTTTTTTTTTTTTTTTTTTTTTTTTTTTTTTTTTTTTTTTTTTTTTTTTTTTTTTTTTTTTTTTTTTTTTTTTTTTTTTTTTTTTTTTTTTTTTTTTTTTTTTTTTTTTTTTTTTTTTTTTTTTTTTTTTTTTTTTTTTTTTTTTTTTTTTTTTTTTTTTTTTTTTTTTTTTTTTTTTTTTTTTTTTTTTTTTTTTTTTTTTTTTTTTTTTTTTTTTTTTTTTTTTTTTTTTTTTTTTTTTTTTTTTTTTTTTTTTTTTTTTTTTTTTTTTTTTTTTTTTTTTTTTTTTTTTTTTTTTTTTTTTTTTTTTTTTTTTTTTTTTTTTTTTTTTTTTTTTTTTTTTTTTTTTTTTTTTTTTTTTTTTTTTTTTTTTTTTTTTTTTTTTTTTTTTTTTTTTTTTTTTTTTTTTTTTTTTTTTTTTTTTTTTTTTTTTTTTTTTTTTTTTTTTTTTTTTTTTTTTTTTTTTTTTTTTTTTTTTTTTTTTTTTTTTTTTTTTTTTTTTTTTTTTTTTTTTTTTTTTTTTTTTTTTTTTTTTTTTTTTTTTTTTTTTTTTTTTTTTTTTTTTTTTTTTTTTTTTTTTTTTTTTTTTTTTTTTTTTTTTTTTTTTTTTTTTTTTTTTTTTTTTTTTTTTTTTTTTTTTTTTTTTTTTTTTTTTTTTTTTTTTTTTTTTTTTTTTTTTTTTTTTTTTTTTTTTTTTTTTTTTTTTTTTTTTTTTTTTTTTTTTTTTTTTTTTTTTTTTTTTTTTTTTTTTTTTTTTTTTTTTTTTTTTTTTTTTTTTTTTTTTTTTTTTTTTTTTTTTTTTTTTTTTTTTTTTTTTTTTTTTTTTTTTTTTTTTTTTTTTTTTTTTTTTTTTTTTTTTTTTTTTTTTTTTTTTTTTTTTTTTTTTTTTTTTTTTTTTTTTTTTTTTTTTTTTTTTTTTTTTTTTTTTTTTTTTTTTTTTTTTTTTTTTTTTTTTTTTTTTTTTTTTTTTTTTTTTTTTTTTTTTTTTTTTTTTTTTTTTTTTTTTTTTTTTTTTTTTTTTTTTTTTTTTTTTTTTTTTTTTTTTTTTTTTTTTTTTTTTTTTTTTTTTTTTTTTTTTTTTTTTTTTTTTTTTTTTTTTTTTTTTTTTTTTTTTTTTTTTTTTTTTTTTTTTTTTTTTTTTTTTTTTTTTTTTTTTTTTTTTTTTTTTTTTTTTTTTTTTTTTTTTTTTTTTTTTTTTTTTTTTTTTTTTTTTTTTTTTTTTTTTTTTTTTTTTTTTTTTTTTTTTTTTTTTTTTTTTTTTTTTTTTTTTTTTTTTTTTTTTTTTTTTTTTTTTTTTTTTTTTTTTTTTTTTTTTTTTTTTTTTTTTTTTTTTTTTTTTTTTTTTTTTTTTTTTTTTTTTTTTTTTTTTTTTTTTTTTTTTTTTTTTTTTTTTTTTTTTTTTTTTTTTTTTTTTTTTTTTTTTTTTTTTTTTTTTTTTTTTTTTTTTTTTTTTTTTTTTTTTTTTTTTTTTTTTTTTTTTTTTTTTTTTTTTTTTTTTTTTTTTTTTTTTTTTTTTTTTTTTTTTTTTTTTTTTTTTTTTTTTTTTTTTTTTTTTTTTTTTTTTTTTTTTTTTTTTTTTTTTTTTTTTTTTTTTTTTTTTTTTTTTTTTTTTTTTTTTTTTTTTTTTTTTTTTTTTTTTTTTTTTTTTTTTTTTTTTTTTTTTTTTTTTTTTTTTTTTTTTTTTTTTTTTTTTTTTTTTTTTTTTTTTTTTTTTTTTTTTTTTTTTTTTTTTTTTTTTTTTTTTTTTTTTTTTTTTTTTTTTTTTTTTTTTTTTTTTTTTTTTTTTTTTTTTTTTTTTTTTTTTTTTTTTTTTTTTTTTTTTTTTTTTTTTTTTTTTTTTTTTTTTTTTTTTTTTTTTTTTTTTTTTTTTTTTTTTTTTTTTTTTTTTTTTTTTTTTTTTTTTTTTTTTTTTTTTTTTTTTTTTTTTTTTTTTTTTTTTTTTTTTTTTTTTTTTTTTTTTTTTTTTTTTTTTTTTTTTTTTTTTTTTTTTTTTTTTTTTTTTTTTTTTTTTTTTTTTTTTTTTTTTTTTTTTTTTTTTTTTTTTTTTTTTTTTTTTTTTTTTTTTTTTTTTTTTTTTTTTTTTTTTTTTTTTTTTTTTTTTTTTTTTTTTTTTTTTTTTTTTTTTTTTTTTTTTTTTTTTTTTTTTTTTTTTTTTTTTTTTTTTTTTTTTTTTTTTTTTTTTTTTTTTTTTTTTTTTTTTTTTTTTTTTTTTTTTTTTTTTTTTTTTTTTTTTTTTTTTTTTTTTTTTTTTTTTTTTTTTTTTTTTTTTTTTTTTTTTTTTTTTTTTTTTTTTTTTTTTTTTTTTTTTTTTTTTTTTTTTTTTTTTTTTTTTTTTTTTTTTTTTTTTTTTTTTTTTTTTTTTTTTTTTTTTTTTTTTTTTTTTTTTTTTTTTTTTTTTTTTTTTTTTTTTTTTTTTTTTTTTTTTTTTTTTTTTTTTTTTTTTTTTTTTTTTTTTTTTTTTTTTTTTTTTTTTTTTTTTTTTTTTTTTTTTTTTTTTTTTTTTTTTTTTTTTTTTTTTTTTTTTTTTTTTTTTTTTTTTTTTTTTTTTTTTTTTTTTTTTTTTTTTTTTTTTTTTTTTTTTTTTTTTTTTTTTTTTTTTTTTTTTTTTTTTTTTTTTTTTTTTTTTTTTTTTTTTTTTTTTTTTTTTTTTTTTTTTTTTTTTTTTTTTTTTTTTTTTTTTTTTTTTTTTTTTTTTTTTTTTTTTTTTTTTTTTTTTTTTTTTTTTTTTTTTTTTTTTTTTTTTTTTTTTTTTTTTTTTTTTTTTTTTTTTTTTTTTTTTTTTTTTTTTTTTTTTTTTTTTTTTTTTTTTTTTTTTTTTTTTTTTTTTTTTTTTTTTTTTTTTTTTTTTTTTTTTTTTTTTTTTTTTTTTTTTTTTTTTTTTTTTTTTTTTTTTTTTTTTTTTTTTTTTTTTTTTTTTTTTTTTTTTTTTTTTTTTTTTTTTTTTTTTTTTTTTTTTTTTTTTTTTTTTTTTTTTTTTTTTTTTTTTTTTTTTTTTTTTTTTTTTTTTTTTTTTTTTTTTTTTTTTTTTTTTTTTTTTTTTTTTTTTTTTTTTTTTTTTTTTTTTTTTTTTTTTTTTTTTTTTTTTTTTTTTTTTTTTTTTTTTTTTTTTTTTTTTTTTTTTTTTTTTTTTTTTTTTTTTTTTTTTTTTTTTTTTTTTTTTTTTTTTTTTTTTTTTTTTTTTTTTTTTTTTTTTTTTTTTTTTTTTTTTTTTTTTTTTTTTTTTTTTTTTTTTTTTTTTTTTTTTTTTTTTTTTTTTTTTTTTTTTTTTTTTTTTTTTTTTTTTTTTTTTTTTTTTTTTTTTTTTTTTTTTTTTTTTTTTTTTTTTTTTTTTTTTTTTTTTNGTTCTAAAAAGAGAAAAACTGCCTTTTATGGTGTAACATTTTCATCATTTTTTTAAATTTATGTACATAAAAACCTTTCATAAAAAACTTAAATAAAATTCAACATCATATAAAAACTAAAAAGATTTTGATTTTAAGTCAAAATCAAGAAGAAACATAATGTTATGCTCACAAATTAAGTCCTCATTGTCACATATTATAGTTGTTCGAGAACATTTGACTGGCCTTATTTCAAGATCTGAGCTTGTTTCATTGACAAGTTCCACTGCATTTACAGTAGGTTTAGGTTTTAAAAAATCTGTCATTAGAGATTGTTTGCTCTTGCTTTGTAAATCTTTATAAATTTCTTGTTAGGCAGATAAGCAATTTTGAATATTTCTTTTAAATATTTCCACTCTCTCCAGCAGAGGATCATTCTCTAAAAAGTAAGATTCCATCTGTTTTGCCATGTCCAAACATTTTTCTATACCTTTCAGAGTGAAATTTTTGGTTTCTTAATTGAAAAGATCTTCAGATGGTAATGTTTTGATATAACTGTTACCAAATCTGCTTCGTTTATTTCATTTTCCATAACTAATTCTAGAATATCATCAACAGTTATTTCAGTGAATCCAACACCTCCTATTGAGTGTGCAAGGCTCCTATGTTGTTATATTCATGCTGAATTGGCTCAACAACATTTTCCTGACTGACCATTTCTGGTAATAAAGCTTTCAGGAAGCATTTAGAGTCGATTGGTGCATTTCTTTTAGGGATGAGCCAATAATTTCTACACAATTTAAAATTGAAAATTGTTTCCAAACTTCACTGACTGTAATATCTGTAGAATCTATTTTCTCCAAAATTAATTCAAATGATTTATGGATATAATATGATTTAAAAGTCGCTATGATTCCTTGATCCAAGGGTTGCAATAGTAGAGTGGTGTTGCGTGGTAAAAATGCAAATCAAACCATTGGGATGATTTAAATCAACTGGATGTGATGGTGCATTATCTAAGATTAGTAGGACTTTGAATGCTAAGTTCTTCTTTTTAAATAATTTTCTACATCCAGAACAAAACAATTATGAAACTAATCCTTAAATAAATGGTCAGTCATCCATGCCTTTTTGTTGGCTCTCCAATACACAAGATGGTCATTTTTGTTGCACTGTTTCATCGAGCATGGATTTAGTGCTCAATGAATGAACATTGGCTTGGTAATAAAATCACAAGACATGTTACTACATAGTAGAGTTATGCGATCTTTGGAAACTTTAAAGCCAGGGGTGTTTTTTTCATTTTTTGAGATATATGTCCTGTTAGGCATTTTTTCCATGATAATCCTGTTTGGATAATCCTATTATTCAAACAAAGGGTTATTTAGCTAACAAAGTGTTTAATGCTGTTTCATCAGCATTAAACACTTTGTTAATAATAACTCTTTGTTTGAATAATATCTGCTAGTTCTGCTGGATATTTTTTTGCTGCATCCTCATCCACAGAGGCCTTTTCCCCTTGTATGTGTATGTTGTGCAACTAATGGCGTTTTTTGAATTTTTCAAACCAGCCATTGCTAGTGACAAATTTAACACTGGTTTCATCAGCTGACTACTGTCCCATTTGTTTTAAATAATCAAATATTTTTAAGGCTTTGTGTTTAAGTGCACTTTTGTTTAAAGGAAACCGTTACTTGTTCATATCTTCTACCCATAATATTAGTGCTTGTTCCATTTTTTCCATTATAGGTGCTCTCGGACGAGCAACATTTTTCATAAGAATAGATGATCCGGATGTGACAAAATTCCTAATCTTTTCTTTCGATTGCTTAATCAACCGAATAGTTGACTCATTTAAATTAAAATGCCTATCAATATCAGCTATCCATTCTTGATTTTTAATTTGATCCAAAATTTCTATCTTTGTTTGAAGAGAGATAAATTTCCTTTTTAACAACGGTCCTTTCTTTTCATTCAGCATTGTTATGGCTAAAATTTTTTCAGTCAGTTTTGTGGACAGTAAAAATTGCAAAAAATAACTTCCCTTCACTATGTTTTTAAAAATATACACCCAATAGAAGTTTATACTGTATTTTGGACCATTTTTGCAATCTCACCTATTGAAAGAGTATAAATGATCGAAAATTTAGTGATATATTTGAGTATTTATGGTAACTAATGCACATCTGTCTAGAAACTGGTCTTCCCCTGAAACTTTCATGGGAATAACATGCCAACATTGACAAACAGTTGTTCTCAAGGACATTTAGCTCTGTACACCGAATTGCGGTGCCTGTCATGTGATCCATTGCAGTTTTTCTGTTATGTGACAGATAATTCGTTTCTAAATACCCTAAACCATGTTGTAAGAAAATTTCCACATTTTTCCAACCACGTTGGAGTGAAAATGCATTTTAAAGGTACCGCATTGTAGGAGGCCTACCTGTATATATATATATACACAATATATACAATACACACACTGTTTCACACAAATATTAGTGTTTTTTCCAATTTTAAAGGTTTCAGATTGCTCTCAACTTATGAGTTCAATTAAAGTTTTCTTCAATCTTGATAACTGTCTGTGGTACATGTTGTACAGAGTTAAACTGGTGCTAAAATTTAGTACATCGACTGTTTAGTGATGCTAAGTGCCAGCCAGATTGTTACCCTTCATGCCGCAGCCTGCAAAATGTGCACGGGAATTATTTATAATGCCAGACACCATTTGAAAGAGTGGACGCAACTAAAACAATTGTTTTATAGTATTCAACAGAAATAATTGTTTTATAGTATTCAAAAGAAACATTTTATTTTTGTAATCTACTAATCAAGAAATTGTCAAAAATTGGGAGGGAGGTTGCTAAGAATTTACCACTAAATTTATTCAGTTGTCAATTGTAAATTTTTATTTGTAATTATAAATTTATGTATTTGATAAGTTTATATGTTTTAGACTTTATAAAAATAACAAGAAAAGCAAAAGCAAAACACAAAGTTTTTATTTTAGTTTCGATAGCCATGAAACTGCAAGTACACTGACTGGAATATGTGTAATAGAGGAAGTTGGTTTCCTTGCATAACATGATGTATATGCATGGCAGCTTATTACCCAGCACATTGGACATTATCTCAGTTTTGCTTTATAACTTTCATCAATTTCATTTTTACTGATATCAACAAAAAGAAGTAAGTTACAATTTGTCACTTATATGCATTGGACACCTACATTTCTTTTTATAAAACATAAACCCTTTGCATTCAAATTGTACCTAACTGATTGGAAAATTACATTCAATTTATAAAAATGAATAAGAAAGCAATCAGAAATTTATTTATGCCAATCAATTCCCAGATACTTGTCAATACAAATTCAAACAAATTTTATTTTTAATTAAATTACTATTGAAAAGAAAGAAATTAATTGAATGTGATTAATTTTTATAATTAATTGTATGGATTAAAACATTATTTTTTTTTAATTTCACATAAAAGTTTGAACAACAGGAAAGATTGTTGGTGAAGCTTGGATATTTGCTGTTAAAATTAAAAATTAGTGGTTTTTTTTTTTTTTTTACTGAATCTCTCAATAGTTTAACTTTTGCTAGAATTGAATAGGTATAGTGCTCCTTTAACACATTTACTGTGACATTTTTGTAATAAGACATTATGCATTTTTTATGAAAACATTGCTCATTAAAACATATTATTTAGATTTTAAAAAATGCAAATGATATTAATTTAACTTGATTGTTCTTTTCATTCTGGCAATGAATTGAAATTCAAATATAAAATCAAAATTTATTGCATCTTATTTTTACTTTTGAAATAATTTGATAAATTCATTTTCAGACCCGAAAATATTGAAGATGGAACTTTGGCATTTTTGTGCGAAACAATAATGTCGTCGAACAACATAGCTCTGAATATTTGTACAGAATCTGTCTCAACATCCGATTCATTACCGATTACCACTCTTCAGACAAATATGGAAAGTGTGTCACAGAATCACGTAAATCTCTCTGAAGAAAGTGCACTGAAGGTAAGATAACATATTGGCGTCATACATACATTTATTTTTAATTGTTATTTATATAGAATTTATATGATTTTAGGGAAATCTTATAGAAGAAAATGAAAGTTCTATAAATAATAATAATAAAGCACAGAAACTGAAAGATTTAACTACAAAAAAGCAAGAGGTTTGCATTTATTTAATAAATCATTCAATTACTTATATAATTCTTATATTGTGATATATTCTGATATTTTAGTTTTGTACATGCTAATTTAATTTTATAAAATATAAAATTATCTACCAGTTATAATATCCATACTTTGTAATGAACAGTTAAACAAATTATTCTGTGTAATTATGACTTATAAATTTTAAGTATTTTTTTTAGTAGTTTAACATGTGTTAAGTATTTTCATGTTCAGACGAATATATTTTCTATAAAATTCCTAAAATAAAGAGATTGTAGTTAATCCATTTATAATTAATGGATTCTGTAGAATCATTTATCCTTTCCATTTTGTAACAAAAAAGAAAATGTTTGAATGTTCATTAAATATTATAGATGTTATTAACAGATTTAAAACCTTTCCATTGATAGTTTTCTTTAATATAATACTTAGTTTCTTTTTTTGTGTTAAATACAAAGTCTTCCATTACAAATGAAAATATATGATATACAGGTTCTTTGAAAACAAATGCTACTATTTTAAATTACTTTAATTATGTTAATTATTATCTGAGAAATATGCAACATAACACCAATCAATAGAGTAATCATCTGATCTCCCATACGCATTCGAGCATCTCATCGCATACTACCTGTAGGAAACATTGCTAGCAAGTGGCTATTCCACAACAGAGAAGGCAGTGTGTGTTCCGCAGCATACAAAGTCATTATCACTCATCATCGTGCAACACAAGTAATCCATATGAGCCATAGAATTGTGGCTGTGGCTGCTGTGAGAGGAGTGACACTGGGTATGCCATAGCCTGTGTAAGAATTTGTTCCATGTGACAAGAGGTGCACACATTGAGAAATTGTGATGGGCAAATGCAAAACTTGAACAGTTTTCCAATGTTTTAACTTATGTTACAACATCCTTGAATAATAATTAAAATGGTAGCATTCTTTTTGGAAGATCCTGATGTATAGATTTTCTAATTTTGTGTTTCAGCTAGTACAATATTGAAATTATTCTTCTAATCTGTGGTTTTTAACATAAAAAAAAAAGTATTATTAAAACATTCAACTATTGTATTGAAATTGTGCAAAATGAAATTATTCTGAATCCAAATATTCAGCATTTATTATTAAAAAAATAATAGATTTAAAATTTTGTAACCTACCATCATCCAATTATATTGATTTTCTCAGACTGCATTTTATAGATTTAAGTCTTGGGAAATGTTTAGAATTCCAAATATATATATTAATATATATACACACAAACAATTTAATGAATTAGAATTGTAATTTTTAATTATGTTTCTTTCTCAAATTTAATGTAGAAAATTTTATGCAACATTATTTCATTTTAGACGCAAGATTCAGTAACATCACAAGTATTACCGGCCTTAGAGAATGATGCAGAAGAACAGCAACAACTTACTTTTAGCATTCCTTTTAACAATACATCCTCGTTAGAAATGACAAATCAGCCACTCTTATCTCATCAGGTATTTAAATTTCCAATTCTTCTTTATTGTTTAATAAATTATAACCGCTCAAATATGTAACGTATTTCAGGTGATAGTCGAGGGATTAAAGGGAACGCAAGTGCTTTCGAATCTGGGAAGCGTAATCGTGATACATTCGCCATTAAAAGTGATCTCAAGTAATGGGAATGGCATTGGTTCTGGAGATTCCATCAAGCAGCAGATCATAACGGTAAACATGACAATTAACATTACGCATTTAGACATTTAACGTTGCAGCATAATTTACAAAATTTTTTTTCTTTATTTTGCAGCTGCAAACCCATCCAATCACAGATTCTCATTTGTCACAATAGTAAATGTGTTTTTTATATCCAGATTAGGAAACCTCTGGTTTTTACTTTCCCGGCTGTTATGTATACATAATGAGGGAAAGTATTGAAATTGTGTCAAATTTGACCCTTGGAGCTTTTTGCAAATCTCCACATTTTGACCCCTCCCAAGTCCAAGTAAAAAGAAAAGGCCAAAAAAAAATTTGGTGTGTTGGCATCTGTTGGCTTAATATCTCAGGATGGGGTAAATACTAAGAAACAAAATTTGGCATGGTGGATTGTATATCAGGGGAATTGAAGTTATTAAATTTTGGTGGTGAAAGGTCAAGGGGGTGGGAAAATAGAGGGGTCATTTATCTCAAGAGGGTAGAACAATGTTAACACAGTACAGCATCGATTATCCGACTCCTGATTAACTATCACATCAGTTAACCGACCGTTCTAGTCGGCAAATTTCAAATGTCCTCTAGTGATGTGGCACTACAATATTTGGCTATGTCTTGGCTACTTTAATATTATTTTTGTTAAATTTTTGCGTGTTTTAGCTGGCATCAACAGCTCGACCATTGAAGGGAGGCCAGTATTTAAACAAGACTTTTATGAGTGGTTGTTTGTTTTGTGAGCAATAAAATAATTTTTAACGATACAATAGCGACGATTATTATTTTTTAAAAAAAATTGTTAGGCTTAACATCAATGAAAATTCAATGCAAAGTTGGTTAATAGCGATATACTAATTACATGGGATATACTAATATACTATATTAATAATGTATTTTTTTTTCATTCTTTTCAGTTATCCGACTAACCTGAGTCCCCAATTGAGTCGGATAATCAATGCTCTACTGTAATGAATAAAATCTTCATTAAGTGTTTTGCTGTTTTATAGTAATTAAAGACATAAAAAGTTTTTATAACAAAATATGATAATGGATAGTGCCCCACACACACCACCTTTTTTTTAATAAAAACTCATAATTATTAAGCAAACTAACTTTTATAACAGCCGGGAAAGTTACGCAACTTTCGTTGCTAGACTTTTTTTAATTTATTATAGTATTAAGAACGGAATTAATATTTTTATCATCATTTAAAGATAATACAATTTGTATAAATTTGTGTTAGATCGTGTTTCAGAAACACTTTTACCATTGTCATGTATATATAAACATTATGCCATACTTGGACAATTCTTAAACAGATTTTAGTATCTATTCAAGTGTCATATTTTAAACTTTAAAATTAGATTAATTAATTCAAAGTAAATTGTATCATTCATTAAAACTTGAGATCGGAATATAATTTTAAACTGTTCATACAAAAAGTTCTTGTATTTTCTTTCTTCGTTTACACAAAGAAAGCACTTGCATATAATATATTTGTTGATGTAATTTATATGAAATTCTATTTAGAACAATAGAATAAAAAGTATTTTAAAATTTAATTTACATCACTTTTATATGCTGGACACAAATTCTTTTTTTTTACATGAGTCTAATATATGTGTTGAGAATCATTTATAAAATTTTCCTCGTGACCATCGTACTGTGCACAAACCACAAATTTAAAAATATAGTTTTGTATCCAATAATCATGTAATTTATATCTGAAGAATTCACAGAGTATACGTAACTTTTTAATTTTTTACATTAAATCACATAATGAAATTGCAAATGTTCCAGATTTTTGGCTCGCTCCTATTCTGGAAGCTTTTTTAATTTTGGTTTCAGACACTTCATTTGATCAATTACCTATCCAATAAGTAGTCTGATGTGTTTCTACGTTAAGTCAGAGTAGTGTTGAATAAAATTACATTAGAATGCTCTGTTTATTTTTTGTTTTTTATAAATATGATAATGTGTGTCTTTTTTGTAGCTAGCTTTGCAGAGAGATTAATTAATTATTAGTATTTTTTTTTATGGTAAACTCAAATAAAAATTCAATTCTTTTACCTTTTTGTTAAAAATACTCTTCTCTTTACCGATAACATTAGACGTGTGTACAATAATTTAGTTAGGAAAACAGACAAATTGAGTGCTGTGTGTTAATCAGTCTACTCCCAAAGAAACATTGTAGTCTTCAATGGGTAATACAAGGCAATTTTTGGCTACATACCACAGACATGCAGAACCATTCTTAAGAAATAATACAGTGGTAACAAATTTTAAGATATACAAGTAATATATACAGGGGCGTGCCGTGACATTTGATAATAGGGAAGCTGTGTTTCAATGTTAAACCAGTGATATTACGATTTCGTATATCCCATCTTTAAGGGGATGTAGAAAAAAATGTGTACAATTCTTGTATAATGTTAAAAAATTAACCGTTACTTTGACAGCATCATTTACAACTAAATTTAATGAATGAGAGAGATGCACGAGGTACACAAAAAGCTCTAGAATTTATTTTCCTTAAATTTACGATTTATGTATCCATTTGTCATAAAAATTTGTCTTTCCACTTTTTTCCCGAGACTACAAATATTCGAGTACAAAGTAACTGGTTTTGACTTATTTCTACTTAAGAAGTAGTTAAATAATTAAGCGATTAGGGAATTGGGGACATAAACAAAACCCTGACAAAAGAGCCGAGATTTTACTTAAACAAACACTTAACCGAACCATCTCTAGCCAAGTATAGTGGAGACTGATTTATTCGTATTATTAATGTAATAAAGACAGAAATTTTTCCAGTTCAACAAGAGTGACCAAAAAGTTGTAAATTTTGAAAATTTCTGAGGACCCTTGGTCCTAAAACGAATTAGTTAGAAAACAAATGACTATTAAGTTTAACATACAGTAGAGCATCATTTATCCGAAAGCATTCCAGTCAGCAAATTTAAATTTTCGCTAGTGCTGTGGCGCTGCAATCTTTGGCTATGTCTTGGGCTAATCCAATATTTTTTTGTTTGTGTATGTGTTTTAGCTGGCAGCACTGGCGCTTTTTTGTGATGTTTTTCTGAGGACTGTGTGTTATGCTGAATCGAACGTTTTTGATACTACATTAATTTCTAAAGTATAATTTTTTTTGTTTTTATATTTTTCAATATATTTATTTTGTTTGTAAAAAATAAAAAAATAATTTTTAACGATACAATAGCCACGATTATTATTTTAAAAAGTTTATGTTAAGCTTAACATCGACGAAAATTCAACGCAAAGCGACACGCAATGGAAAAAAATTTCAACATGGGATAGGTTAATATATTTTTTCGTATGTAATCGGTTATCCAAAAAATAAGTTATCCGAACAACCCCAGTCTCCAATTGATTCAAATAAACGACGCTCTACTGTATTTAGATTTTTATGGCTATGGTGAGAAACGTTTAAAATCTACAACAGCCCTGTCGCGTCCTTTGAGATATACTAGTGATGCGACAAAAGAGGTATTTGACATTGACCGGTATCGGCACCCTGGGGATTTGGCAGTCTGCGTGTTTGCACGCTCTGCAACCGTCTTCGATTCCCTCTATTAGCCACTCATAGGGAGCTATTTGACTAAGTGCATTGTTTTAAGATTTAAAAAGTAAAGAATATTTTGTATTTTTATGCACTTTTCTTTACAGAGCTATATTTAATTATAATTTTCTTTAAAAGTATATTCGTACAATTGAAGAATATTTTGTACCAGGTATGTACCGGTACATGCACCACACATTTTATTTCAGTGAGTAAGTTGTTGTTATTTTATTTTTAATTGTAGCCCTTATATTGTGGCTAGCGATTCGGAATGTAATTGTGATATTAAAAATACATTTAGAGAAGTCTACGGTTTTTAC
>NW_019392600.1:0-20077 GCF_000671375.1 Centruroides sculpturatus
TGGTAACTTACTATAATTAATATTTAAATATTTAATTTTTGCAATATGAATGTGCCAAATATGTGATTTTAAGAAATAAAAAGTGATTTGAATTGGTTATTAGTATTTTCTTGCTACCTATCTTTAAAATTTCATAAGTAATGAAATTCATTAAGATAAAAGATCCGCTAAAAGGTTACGGATACAGATATGGATTTTTTTCCCTTGGATATCCGGCACATCACTACTTAGAATGTACGATAAATGCACATTTAAAACATAAGATAAACTGCCAATGAACAAGAGAAGCTTTTTCAAAATGGTCTAATTCAGTGGTTCTCAATCTTTTTGAAGTCGGGGAACATTAAACGTGGACATTTTTTCCAAAGAACACTTACAATACATCAGCTTTAAAGCAGGGATAGCAAACCTTTTTGAAATCAAGTGCACCTGGTCTAGTAGATGACAACATTGGTGTTTGCTGATTACATTTCCTTACAAAAATTATTTTACATTGTATTGATTTTTCTTTTGCAGCACTTTTTAATTGTATATACAGGCATACCTCGAGTTACGTCGTTCCCGATTATACGTCGTTTGTCAAAAAAGTATATGGAAAAATAAAAATCAAGTTTAAGTCATTTTATTCGACTTTACGTCCATCCGCCACAAATATTAAAGTCGTAATATCACTAGAAAAATGTTTAAAGCACCTAAAATCATATAATATATACAAGTATATACTATATTTACAGTACATGCATTCGTAAATTTAAATTACTTTTTTCTGTACTATATTAAAAACTAAAATTTATTTGTTTGTAAGCTTAAAATAGATCCTTATTAACCATATATTATTAAAAATGCATTAATAAATAAAATACAGAACCGGGAATGGTTTAGCCTAGTGGCAAGTAGATTCGGAGACAAGTAAATTCGACTTATGTTGTTTTTCGACTTAAGTCGTTCTTCTAGAACAAATTACTGACGTAAGGCGAGGTATACCTGTATTACTTTTTAGCGGAACACTTGAAGTGGCTTTATGGAGCAACCATGTTCTCTGGACCACGGATTGAGAACCATTGGTCTAATTAATAATTAGATACCAAGTGTCTATTCTAAATGATAAAATGGTATGTTGTTTTTACGTTTACACTCAAGTACTATTGAATATACAATCCATGTTCATATGTGATTTTTTTTTCATTCAAATAATCTGTAGAATTAGCTCCCTAATTTCTGTTGATACATTTTAAATCAGCCTGTACATTTCTTATAAATTCCATCATGTATATGTATATTAGGGTTTATATATATTGTCACCAGAGGGTTGGTACCTCTTCGATTCCCTGTCAGGACTGACACCACTGTCTCGATTGACATGGAAGCTGAGATGGCGTGTTGATTTGATCACATGAGCGGCTGTGTGTGTGGGCAGTTGGGTGGGATGGAGTGAGAGACAGTGTGCCGGAAGTGACTCACACTGAGACTATGATAACAAAACAACCTAGTTTATTTAGGGAAAAATTTAAAGAAAAATACATGGACCTCGAGGGGTCTAACTGATAAGGGTGATATACAATTATATACATGCCTTAGCAAATGCTGAGAAAGAGTTTACAAAAAGTGCATGGTGATAGATACCTGACATAATGGTGTGTTTTCCGTAGGCTGGAGCAACTTTGTTGACCAGAGTCAGAAAGTTCGGTGAGGAGGAGACGAGGTAGTCCTATTAGGTGTTCTGCGGCGATGTTAATCCAAGGATGACACTCACTAATTCTGTAGGTGATCAGGAAAGTTCACTAAGGTAAATGAGAACCAAGGATTTCTCCCACACCGGGTCATATAAAACAAATATGCTTACTTCTTAACCAATATCCGGCATGAAAACTCCAAACAAAGATTGGCAAACGCTTTCGATGCCCCTCCTGGGCTCTTCTTCAGGCCAAATTTACTGCACTGGATTTTTAATTCGAATGTTTTTAAATAAGAACGTGCTCAGTTACTAGAAGTTTGAATAAGGAAGGTAATCACGTGCCTTTCTAAATTATAATTTTTTTATAAATTATATTCGTGGAGATATGTTGAGCGCATCCCATAATAATCTCGTGTATCTTATAATCCACAACATATCTCCACGAATATAATTTATAAAAAAAATTATAATTTAGAAAGGCACGTGATTACCTTCCTTATTCAAACTTCTAGTAACTGAGCACGTTCTTATTTAAAAACATTCGAATTAAAAATCCAGTGCAGTAAATTTGGCCTGAAGAAGAGCCCAGGAGGGGCATCGAAAGTGTTTGCCAATCTTTGTTTGGAGTTTTCACGCCGGATATTGGTTAAGAAGTAAGCATATTTGTAAATGAGAAGATGAAAGAGCTGGAGGCGGTGATGTGTATAGTAAAACTGGGTGATGACTGCATAACTTTTTCGGTTTCTTGTTATATTCAATTGATGAACTCGAAACAATAGGTCAGGAGGTTGAGAAAGCTTCACTTAGCTGCTGAGAACTTAACAATGAACTCCCAGGTGTAAGAGTTGACAGTTATCCGACAAGATGGTATAGTTAGAAAATTGTGTTATGATTTAATTATGTAAATAAATTATGTAGTGCCGAGTCTCACAATATTTGCTATAAAAGAAATACAAATAATCTTCAATTTGGATTAAAGAAAATCATTCAGGAGCAAATTCATTTATAAAATTAATTTTTTCATTTCTTAAGAACATTTATATTATTCATATTAAAAAACTTAATTTTTAGCTTTCCTTTGTTTTTGTTAAAAATTTTAAACAATAAAAAATTAAGATCCAAATGAAATATTTAAGAAAGAAATCCTTAAGTATACACAACACTAACATAACATGCTTTGTATTCTCATATACAGCCAAGTCCACTTACGGGAGCATCTTCAGGCTGCATCATGTTCCTTTATCCAAAATAAGATCAACTACTGGGTTGTTTGTGATATTCAAATCTTTTTACCCTGTCATATTTTAGAAGCTACATATAACACACTTTGAAATGTAAAATCTACAAGAAATTTTTACTGCACTCCAATTACCAATTATTCGCCACATAATACACTGCAAACAAAAAAAGATAAACTTCAGAAGGATAGGAACAACTTTAGCTGCAGAGGCATATAGTAAGAGTATAGAGGTAGAATGGGATAAGGAAAATTGGTGACGGGTTAGCGAGATCCTCAAACACAGTAAGAAAAATGTAGTAATCAATGTTGGAGATAATATCTTTTCCATGGTATGGAAGTTGTCACTAAATAGAAGATAGTCTGGATAATTGTTTTTAGAAAAATGACATTAACTGAAGAGTGCTCCACATCAGATTTGAAATTAATTTTAAGAATAAAGGATTGAAAATTTGAAACATAAATGTTCTGTGTGTGTGTGTGTGTGTAAATGTTCTGTTTTCGAACATAGCCGTGTTCGAAAACGGTTAAAAGGATAAAGCTGTTTTTCTGTTCTATGCAATTTTTCCCGACGAGGGCCTCTGAAAGACGGCCGAAAACGTTTGACCATTAAACCTTTTTATTGTTCGTTTGCTGGAATTATCACTTAGGCATGAAGTGGTTGCTTTGATAAAGAATTTGGTAATTTTTACAAACAGTGCATCTGAATGAGAAACATGTTTTGTTGATTTACGAGCAATTTCTTTTTCATCTTATTCAACTTCTTCACCTTCTTCCACTCCTTTCCTTTAACAATATTGCACATTTTGGTGAATCTCAACAAATACCACGGTGTATATCACTGCCGCGCATCCCGGGCAGTGTGTACTGTAAGATAACAGATACGGCCTTATTAATCGTTTTTAGAGTAGTGCTCTCTTATGCAAATTGCTACTCTAAAAACGTTATTGATAGGGCTATGATTTAAACAGACTGTATTACTATCTGGTGTCTTGCTACACATAAAATAAAAGAGAAAATTATGTATGTGGAAGGTGTTCTCTTAAGTGGACTTGACTATGTAATAAAACCAGTTTTTCTTTTAAGGATGTCTAAATTTTTCAAAAAATATCTTTTGTAATTTATTAACTAGTTAAAGATGACAATGAATGTGAATACTCTACACTTTACTCTAGTACAAACATACAGCCTAAAGGAGAACTACAGGAGACGGTGGAGTGTAAATAGAATAAGTAAAACGACAATGTCTCGGAGACTCACTACTAAGCGGGTCTCGTTCTCATTCTCCAATCTTTTTTAGCATCGCTGCTTTTGAGCGCGATCGTTTAAACTTCGCCGGCCGCGATGCATTTTCGATGAAATTAACTTATCCAGGTATATACTATCCAGTGTCGAAATTTCTTTTCGTTGCGTGACGGCCAGGGTGGAATTTTTGTCGATGCGTAACGTAAATTTCCCGTTTTTGAAAGAAATAATCGTGGCTATTGTATCGTCCGAAATTATTTTTTTCATTTTGCACAAACAATATACAGTTTAACCCGATTATAACGTTATTAGATGTAACGACAACCCTAATATAAAGTTGTTAGTGGCATGGTTAAAATTTGTACGTAGCACATTCTACCTTATCCGTGATGTCCATGTTGACTTCGACCACGTGTTCTGCCAGTAAAAATTAATTGAGAAATGATCCAGGCAAATAATTTACTTAATTTGTATCGGCAACGCGATATTTACAATAGCATCGAGATATAATATAAATCCAAGATCGCGCGGCTATCGACTCGAAAGGTCAATTAACGTGAAGTGAAAAAATGTCTCCCCTACCTTGTCCCTGATGTCCACGTTGACCTCGACCACGTGTTCTGTGTCTTTTGTTCTGTCGTTAAAAATTTACTAAACTGATAATTTACTTAATTTGTATCGGCAGAGTGATATTTACAACAGCGTCGATATATAATATAACTCCAAGATCGCACGGATGTCGAATCGAAAGGTAGTAAAAAGGTGTCTCTCCTCGTTAGAGTTTAGGAGCAAAGTGAAATCAAAGGGCGAAGGTCACGCGCAGGCGCCCTCAGTCCTAAGGTCAGAGTTCACTTCTTAGAATGACTGCGGGTGGTACTCTCCCCTACCTGACTTCGGTGGGGTGAGGTGGCTGTCTTGCCTGTTTGTAGAAGAGGGTCGCCATTTTGTATTTTATTTTGACTCGATTCTCGGTCCCCCGACTACCTACGAGTCTGGATTTTTTTATGTGCAAATGATTTGGGCACCTAATACTCTGTGCCAAATATCAACTCTCTAAATGTACTCCTTCATACCTCTATGCTGATAAGAACGGGTGGCCGTAGATTTTATAAACAAGACAGTCTTGTCAATTATTGTTACTACTTTAAAAGAATTTATGAATTTATTTTGAACATTATATAGTAAACTGTATTAATTTTTAAATATGTTTATTGCTTACTTTATCTTAAATAAACCGATGAAAACAATATTTATTTAAAAAAATTAAGAAACCTTTAATTAATATTTAAAAAAAATATAATTTTGATTTTGCTTTTGATGCTGAAGATAGATTGCATTGTATTAAAGACTACTTTTTATGAGAGAATAGAATGTCAATACTTGAGTATCAGTAAGGAAAGTTTATAAAAACACTTGTAGAAATGATGTGGTTGGCTATTATTAAAGTAAATTATATCATTGTGTAATGTAAGTAATCACTGAGCTGACTCTAGTGTTATCTTATGGACAAAGCATACATTCTTTTATATTTAAAATTAATTTATATAAACTAATCTTCAAATTAAATAGCCTGTATTTACAATCAACATATATAAGCAAACTATAGTCTGGATTGGACAAGACAGCAGGAGTTATAAGGCATTCAAACACACACAGATTATATTATTATTATTAATCAAAAAAACTATTGAAACTTATGGAAAAAATTATTAGAAAAAAGTATGGAAAATCTAAAATTTAAAACTTGTGAAATGATAATAGATCTTGACAATTGCTATAATTAATTATCATCAAAAATTATGTTTTTGTGTAATGTCCTTAAAATCTAATTGTTAATCGAAAGTATAGTTGTTAGCTTTAGTACTAAGCTATAGATTTTATAGCATAAATCATTGTTTAAAAATTACTTATGCTAGAGTCTGTGTAGCAAAAGAATAGACATGAGTTAACTTGAGCTGAAAGGGTCTATGTCAGATGAAAGGGATAGAAAGAGACATATGAAAGCTGATACATGGATCTGAACTTTCAGCTGTTTTGTTTTTACAGCTTTAAGACATTTTTATGCTATCTTTATCATAAATAGTTTGTAAAAAAATGTAAAATGATAAAACTGTTCATAATAAATATAGTATGAAGACATTTTAAAACTAAAAAACAAAACAGCTGAAAGAGATCAGATTGATGTGTCAGTTTTCACATATCTCCTTCCATCCCTTTCATCTGACATAGACACTTCCCACCCAGATTGACTCATACGTACTCTTGCTGTATGGAAGAAATAGTATCAGTAAAAAATTAATTTTTTCTGTGAAATTTTAAACTTTTCTCACTTCTTTCATCATCATATGATTTGATGGACCAATTATCCAGCTTCCAGAAATCTGGAATTACTAAAAATCTGGTTAGTTTTGAATTTGGAGGACCAATACAGCTGTAGTTTATCATACAGATGTTTTATTTTAGTTTCCATGGTATACACATTTCATGATTCTAGTTTCATTATGTTCTTTGCTTTCATTCATTTAATTTTTATCTTAAATACTATCAATACACTAAACACGATGGCTTCAAAACTTGCTAAAGAGGACGAAGAAGTTTAGGAAATTATACTTACTATTCAGGCCTCTCACCACAAAGACACTTAAAGAATTTTGATACAGATATGAACTGCCTGTGAATCTCTTTGTGCTAATGATCCTGATTGGGAATGTAGCTCTTTCAACCGAAGAGCTGTAACAAATGCTCTCAAACCATATATTACGTACCTCCGAAACCTTTAACCGATGTGAATAAATTTAACATTACTAACGTTTTCAGACCCCTCCTGGGTCCTTCTTCAGGTAAAAATCGTCAAACTAACCATTTGTTTTGAAAGAATTTTTCAAAACATCGAATGATAGAACGGCATTACGTGTTTTATATTCCCAAACGTAAAAGTTTCCACGTCATAGCGGAGGCAATTGAAAATATTTTTTTTTTTATTTTTTATATAATTACTGTTGTAAGATCATTGATGTTAAGCAAAAACACATTATATGCATACTGTCTACGCTTTTCGTCCTCCTTGCTTAAGTTTACGACTTCCTTAATCTTCCTGTTGCATTAGGGCTTGCCAAGCCAAAGATAGAGAGATTTCATCCCTGGAATTAATGGGTGATGAATCGTTGTATGCCCTGTATATATCTATCTGCTCTAACCACTTGAGATGGTCTGCATATGGGGTGGTGGTGATTAACTTGGCATTTGAGAAGTCTGCTACAATCTCTGGATCAGACGCGTAAGTGGATAAGGATGTGGAACATTTATTAAGTCGAATGTCACGGATGTGTTCCTTCCACCTGATCCCAACTGCTCGTTTCGTTGAGCCTATGTATACTAAGTCCCTGTCAAAACAGTGGTCCCTAAGTGGTACTTTATATACGCCTGGCAATCTTTCATCCTCAGATTTATCCTTTCCATTGCACAGCATATCAAATACAGAAGGGCATCTTCTGTAGGATAGTGATATACTACGTTGTTGAGCAATTTTACTATATAAAGATTGTAATACTGGGTTGTAAGAAACAGGTACCCTCCGTTTATCCACATTCCGGTTGCCATTACCGGTTGCGAATTACCCCTTTCAGAAGGGGTAATTCCACCATTCCACCGAACTTTTGTGACATTTTTTGTACGATGTTGTGGTAGCCATGATGCTTAGCCACTTTACACAGGAATTGTAGTTCGTGTTCCAAAGCCTCTTGCGTAGAAGAGTGTGAGTAGGCTCTTTTAACGAGGGCTCTAAACGCCGCCATCTTATATTGGACAGGGTCACAAGAGTCCGCCGTAATATATGTGGGATGGTCTGATGGTTTGCGATACACAGAGGTTTGTATTATCGGTCTACTAAAATCAATATTCACATTGAGAAAATGCACCGATGAATCACTGTGTTGTTCGACTTCCACGGTAAGTCCATATGGGTTGTTGTTCATTTGGTCCAACAACTGGGAATTGTTCGGGCAGCCCCTCCAGAGTATGATGATATCATCGACGTATCGTTTGTAAATTATGATGTTTTGATGGAAATTCGGTAGTGTTGCATTCTCCAATTGTCTGATTACCAGCTCACACATGTCCCCTGAGACAGAGCTTCCCATGGGGACCCCTTTACCTTGCATATGTGTAACTCCTCCGAATTGAAAGATCGAGCTGTAACAGATCAGGTGGGACAACTCTAACACCTGTTGATGGAACTCCTCATTGCGTAAGATCTTAAACAGTAAGTCTCTGACTCTGCAAAAACATGGCGGAATCTCGATTGAAGGATATAGTGTGCGGAAATCCATTACCGTGATATAAGTAGGATGTTCAGTGACCTTTAGTAGCTCCACTAACTCCGTTGGATTAGAGATCGTGTATCTGTATCCTTCTAAATGTGGAGCGATGATGTTGTGCAACGAGGCCTCTAATTTGCGTGTAGGTGCTCTGGCCTTATCAACAACCGGCCTTAATTTTTGGCCCTGTTTGTGGGTTTTTGCAAATGCAAATAACTTAGGGGTATCAGGTGCATCCATGATAATATTCCGTATACCTAATCTTGAGGCTAACTTTGTGTTAGAGAATTGTTTAACCTTAGATTGTATCTTGTCTATGGCGTTGTTTTCTGCCTCCACGCATCTGGTGACATCAATATATTCTCTAAGGCCCTTTTCATACGTTTCCCTCCTCATGATCACCAAAGCCTTGGTTTTATCTGCTCTGATTAAAGTAAGGTTGTTATTGCGAATCCACTTAGCTGTGCGTGAAAGGTCATCTCTGAAACGGATGATCTGTACTGAATCTCTTCCTTTCTTAAGTTTGCATGATGCTAACCACCTATAGTATTCTTTTTGTATGTCTGACATCCCTTGTAGCAGTCGTTCAAGGTCCAGTATACAGTTTCTTAAAGTACCCTTCGGATGAGGTGTAGGTGCATAGGCTGGACCATATCTAAGTATCCTTTGAGCATACATAGGCACTTGTATATTATCCCATACAACAAAAGGATATACAGGGCATACAACGATTTATCACCCATTAATTCCAGGGATGAAATCTATCTTTGGCTTGGCAAGCCCTAATGCAACAGGAAGATTAAGGAAGTCGTAAACTTAAGCAAGGAGGACGAAAAGCGTAGACAGTATGCATATAATGTGTTTTTTGCTTAACATCATTGATCTTACAACAGTAATTATATAAAAAATAAAAATAAAAATATTTTCAATTGCCTCTATGACGTGGAAACTTTTACGTTTGGGAATATGGAACACGTGATGCCGTTCTATCGTTCGATGTTTTGAAAAATTCTTTCAAAACGAATGGTTAGTTTGACGATTTTTACCTGAAGAAGGACCCAGGAGGGGTCTGAAAACGTTAGTAATGTTAAATTTATTCACGTTGGTTAAAGGTTTCGGAGGTACGTAATATTGAGTAAACTCCGGTGTGTAGTTGTTCGTTATTACTCTCAAACCATATTATAAAATATTGGATAAGAGAAGGAAAAAGGTCCAACAGATGTTTTACTGCAGTTCTTAACTAGAAAAACCTCAATGTATCAGGCCTTTTTCAGAGTCATTTAGATTATCTTATTAATGCTTCTTCATTATGCTACTGTTTTCAAACATGTTTTTAATTTATAATTATTAAGATAATAATTAGCTTTTAATTAATAATTAAGATAATAAAGCTTTTAAAATTATTCTTATGTAATTTGATCCAAAATATTAAAAAAATAAACTACACTGAATTTTTAATAGCTATCCATAATGTTAAATTTCAAACTTTAATTTGTAGTCAATTTTCATACTGAAGAAGTTAATATCATTTAAATATTTTGTCTCAATTTACAAAAAATTTACTTTTTTTTTTGAACTGTGTTGGGAACCTAAGCACTTTATAAAATGAGGCCATGCTGTATATAGTAGTCTAGAATCTTAGTTTAATTCTATATTATATTGGATCCTGATGATTGGGCCCTTTATACATGTATAATGAAGTTAGATGAAATCACATGTGAGACTCAGCCTTTTTTACTTACTTAACTATAGCCTGACCTAAATCTTTAATGATACCATTTTATCATTTAAATGTCAACTTTCACACCTGGGAGGCAATCACTCGGCAAGTTCTCAGTCACTAATACTATGTTCGCATACAATCCATGACAAACTTCGATATTGATTTACCTACAATCTGGATTGTAACTGTCGCCAGACGAACGTTGAACTGTTCGCACAGGCAGTCTGCTTGAGAAGAACCAACAAACAAAACTTCCATTTTGTTTGTTGGTGGCTATTACACACAATGATAAAACTAACATAACTATGTGATGAGTCACGAACACCAACAAAGAAAATGGAAGTTTTGGTTAGAAATAAATACATTTTCTTGCCATATGTCTAATAATAGGCAAATGTCATCGTCTCTCCAGATGTCTTTTTTATTTCTCTGTTCATAGCCTGACACGTGTTCTGCAACCATTTTGTATTTTCTTGTGCTTGTGGGATCTCTCTTATGACTAGATCTAGTTTCAAGAACTTTCTTGAGCGATCGTGATTGAACCTTGTTTCAGTTGAGATTGAAACAGTTGAGAGAGGTCGCACCACAGCATAGTTGCCAACCTTGGTCACAATCTAGATCGAAATGCTCAGTGCAAATGGGGTATAAGGGATTCTTCCTCATAACCTCCTGACCTATTGTTGCAAGTTTGTCAAGGAAATATAGACAACAGATCGATTTTCGGGCAGTTGTCATCCATCCTGCCGACCTTGCAGTCGCCCGTTCTTCGAAAGCTTAGTCGTCACCCGATTGGAATATTTTGTACTTCTCATTTTCGGCCCATTCACCTATTTATTCCCATGTTGGATTTGCCTAATCACTGACAACATGGTGAGTGCTCAATGTGGATTACCTGAACAGAACATTGGATTAACATAACAGAACTGAACATAGTTGAACAGAACGTGGATTAACCTAACATAGCATTGAATAGACATTACCTCTCAAACCAATGTACCCATTCTGGAAATCAAGGTTGTTCCAGTCAAAGGAACCTACTGATACGTCAGGTATCTATCATCACGCAGGTTTTTGTGTAAACTCTCTCTTACCGCGAAAGTAATTTCTCTCTCTTTAATTTAACGAGGAACGTATTTCCTGTAGTTTAACATCTTAGTTTACAATTAAATGTTGTTTTATTAGCTTACTCTCTGTGTAATCACTTCTGGTGTGCTGTCTCTCTCTCATTCCATCCCAAATCGGGTCACTCAGTTACATGACTGCTCATGCGACCTATTTCCAAATCACCGCAGCTTCTGTGTCAACCCAGACACGGTGGTGTCTATCCTGATGAGGCATCGAAGAGGTGCCGACCCTCCAGTCATACATGTGTTCTAGTGTAAATTTATGTTGAATACACATCCTTTTTTAAAATACATATATTTACAGTTAAAATTTCCCAACAGTGCACTGAACAGCCTGTTCAGTGCAAGCTAATGCACTGAACAGGCTGTTCAGTGCATTAGCATCTCTTTACTAAATGTCTTAAAGAAAAAGCTGATGGAAGAGGGGCGTATGCCCAAGACATATATTACAAAATAAATTAATAGATTTATTCAAAAGGAAGCATGTCCTTGAATAATTGAAAATAGTTTATAATATCAATTTCAGAAAAAGAACTAAAGTCTTAAATGCCAAGTAGATAACATATTCAATCAACTGAAGTCATAGTTTTATGTATCATAAACATTTTTGATTGTAATTAAATTGAAATTTTAAATTTTATCCTCAAATGCATCATTTGAATGTAAAACAAAAATTGAAATTTAACAATCTATGGCATTTGGGTGAATGTTTATTTTTATTTAATTTTAGATTGATACTGTGTGAAAAACTAGTGTTTTTGTTCTAAAATTACATGGGTACCCGTTTCTGTCTCCATATTTGCAACAAACTTTTTCCCATTACAAATGCTTGATTTATAGGAAGCAACTGAATGTTAAATAAAATAAATAATTGTACTGACATAAAATTGAATTATATCTATTAAAGTGCCAGACATATCTTGTTATAATTGTATTAAAATGAAACACATTCAGCAGTTTTGATCTTTTTATGAAAATTAATACTTTGCCACACCAAAGAAAATTTTATGAAATAAGTAATGTAACAAAATACAAATTGTATCAAACTTTTGATAAACATTAAATTTTAATATAAAGCTAAATAACAATATTTGCCAGATACAATGACTTATTTTTGTAACCATTCTGGTGAATGTTGGATTAGAAAGACCTAACAAATTTGTTTATTTGTTTAGAAACTCCTTTTCAGTGGTTACCAAAATAATTAAATTTTAAATTAAAATGCTATCTTAGAAATGATTATATCCAGAAAATGAATGATATTGTTTTGTTTGAATAATGGAAGAACAAGATTGTTGAGACTTTGTATGAGGACCTGGATAGAGTAGGGCCCTTTAGATGAAATAAATAGAATGTTCCTTTAATAAAAAGCAATCTTAAAGATTTTATTTTGTGTTAGTAAAAATAATGCCAGTTTTAATGGAATACAAATCATTATGGTCTCTTGGCTTGGAGAAAAAAATCCTTGTTGCCCCTCTTGATGGTGCTGTGGAAGAATGAAGTAAATGCTTCTCAAAAATTCAAGAAATTTTGTGAAATATTCATATGCATTCTGTAAAATTAGGAAAGCATCTTCCACATATTGAATCAAAAAGTGAATATTCATATACACAACTATTCAAATTGAATACTGAAAAAGTGAAAAATGTTTCATGTTTCAAATTACATATTAGAAATTCTTCAAAAAATGCAGATAATGCTAATTCCATTGGAGCTCCATGTCTAGATCTGTAAATTTTAAAGTTGTACACAAAATAATTATTTAAAAGAATTAATTCTATTGTATTATACATGATATGATAAAACTTGATTTATATGAAAACTTTTGTAGATGATGATTATGAAAAGTTAAAACAGATCAATGTGAAGACATTTTTTTTGTAAATTAAAGATTAGCAATCTAATAATAAAATACCAGATACATAAAGAATTATGGATTATTTTAAGTTGCAGTAGAGAGTGGCTAGATCTATTTGAATGAAAGGACCAGCAACAGTTCCATTCAATTTCAACAGTGTTCTACAGAAATGAAGTTAAAGAAATTCCAATTCTCTATAATTTCAGATCATCCCCAAATTGGAATTAAATACATCAACTTGGAGAAAATCAATGAATCAAATAATTTTGAATGAGTATTGATTGAATTTAGTTTCAACTTGGAAAAAATTGAGAATAACCACGAAATTCATCTAATTATTTAGTAGTATATTATCTAATGTGAATGGGGAAAAGAGAGTTGAAGAAAAAAACAGTCTCTAAATATTTGAAAGGAGGCACTATTTCTAGTTCTTATTCATTTAATTAAAACTTATTCAACTTTCAATCAGAACAATGCAGAATTTTTCAATTTGTTATAGCTTTCTAAGAATATAAGTACCGTATTTACTCGGGTATAAGATGATCTCGCATATAGGACGAGGTGTGACTTTAGAGATCAAAATAAAAAAATTAGATTTATTAATACAATTCTAATTTTATTTCATTTAATCACAAAATATTATCAAATGCATATATTAAGGCAAACAATCGCATTTGCCTTAATACGTGATGAATTGAAAACAAAACCAAAACATTATCGAGTGACTGGAAAAAGTTTATTTTTAATGATTCAGAATGTGCTAATATTCATTAAAAATAACAATTTAACTAATATAAAATAACTACATTTATAATCATTGCTAAGTGACCTGTGTTTCATTAATGTTTTTATAAATAACGAGAAACTATTTTCTGCCAACGAATGAGATGCAATGTGGTTTTTAATTGATGGATGTAGGATTAAACCAATAAACAAGGGATGTATGTAGGTGCCAACTTACGATAAATAGACTGGATACCTATAATGACAATACAATACAATAAGGAAAGGGAAGAAGGCCGTACTCATAGGTGTAGCCTTTAAAAGGGGTTGAAAGGAAAATACCAAGGGAAAGAATGAAAGAAAGATTTGTGGCAGGGGCCAAGAGGGTGAAAATGTTGAGTAATGAGGAAGGGAAGGGGAGGTTGTGTGCCGCATGGGAAATTTATTAAAATAGAACAAGTTACAAAATATAAAATGCCGAATACAAGATACATAGATACATATTAATAACTGATGTTAAACATAAGATACACGGCAGGTAATAGAATACACCAAAAAAGTATTGTGATTACATAATTGTGAATTAATATACAGAAAAATACATACAGATGTAAACTTAGACATATAACATATACAAGAGATTATTTCGCAATATTTACAGCAGGTGGAAAAAAACCACCACTTAGAGTTGATAATGAGAGTGATGGAACCTAATCCAATATTTTAATGTTCTTTGCGAAGTCCCTAAGAGCTTTGAGAGTGTTTTTGTAACTAGCCAGTTCATTGAGCTTGCAAGGCTAATGGAGTCCTGCACTGTATATGATGTCTGCCATGGTTTTCCTTTGCACTCTGTAAAGAGGACAGTTAAAGAGAATATGCACAGTATCTTCTTCCTTGTTCAGATTGCATGGGCAGTCTGTCCGTTTTATTCAGGAATCTTTTAAGATAGGTCCTGAGGTTCCCATGTCCTGTAACCAACTAGGTGAGTTGAAAGGAGACCATTTGACAGGTGGTGTTATTCCTGTCTGTAGCATGCGGGAAGAAGTCGTGAGAAATCCTACCTGTGTTTGAATTGTCCCATCTGGTCTGCCAGTACGTTTGGATTATGCTGTGCACCTTTTGTTGGATCCAGCTAGGAGAGATCCTGATATAACTGTCACTTTGAAGTCTTTGTGGGGCCTTCTGTGCCAGGAAGTCGGCCCTATCGTTCCCTTGCTCATTGGAGTGTCCCTTGATCCATTGGATGGTGATGTTGGTTTGATTGTTTCGGTCCTGAAGACACTTAACACTGTCAAGGACAATAGGTAAATTGGTGTTAGCTTTCAGAATCTGATGGATTGTTATACAGCTGTCACTGTAAATGTGATAATTTCATTGCTTATAAATGTGGTGGTTGTTACAAATCCAGGCAAGGGCCTGCTGGATGGCGAGTGACTCTACTGGTTAATCGAACAGTGATTGGCCAGTTCTAGATGTTTCTGATGTAGGCAGGAAGAGTTCTTAAACACAACAAATGCACATCCGACTCCAGAGTCAGATTTGGAGCCGTCTGTGTAAATCTTTATGCCGCGTGAATCAGACGTGTTGTCGATGGAGTTCCTGATGATGATAGTCCCTGGGTGGATGCTGTAGTGCCTCGGATAGTTATAAACTCCCCTTGAAAGGATGAAGTCAGCTAGAACCTCTGTCTTCCTTTAGGTCCTCCTTATTAATGAGAATCTTGAAACTGTTCATATCAATGTGATTGTATGCCAGTTTGTATAGGTTGTAATTAATCCAGATCTCCTTGATCCTAAGATCAATAGGGAGAATGTTGGTTATGACTAAGAGGGCATCGGTGGGAGCCGTTTTGTAGGCTTTGGTAGTAATGATTGCCAAGAGCCTCTGAATAGAAAGCAATTTTCTACTGATGTGGACTTTAGCCACAGAAGAGCCCCAGATCTCAGACCCTTAGGTGATGATGGGCTGAATGGCTGCAGTGTAAAGTGTCCTGCTGGCAGTAGGCCCATAACCTCAGCGGTTCCTTGCAATTGACCTGAGAGCATGTGTAATCTTGATGGCCTTCTTGTAAATGTAGTGCACATGCTCAGCCCAGTTAAGCTTCTGGTCAAGAACCACACCTAGATATTTCACCAAAGTACTGTTTTTGATTCTGATATTATTACATCAGGATCAAAAACATTAATCTTGATTGAGGGGTCTTTTTTCAGAGGGCTGTTTTTAGGAAAAACTATGGCCTGGCATTTAGAGTAATTAATCTTGAGTTTCATACGTTCACTCCAGTCATAAATGCTAGAGTGTGTGTTGTTGATCCTAGCCTGGAGGACTTCCTGGTTCTTGTGTGACATGATGAGGATGGTGTCATCGGCATACCCCTGGATGACCGCATTGTACTCTCTTGGAAGGGTTGCTTGCAGGTCGAGGAGACTATTATAAAGAATGTTCCAGAGGTATGGGCCAGATTTAGAGCCCTGGACCTATAACGACAGCATGAAGTATACATGGTTCACAGAAATTATTGCAAAAATGCAAAGAATCCTTTGTTTGCATGTATAGGACGACCTAGGTTTTTGAAGCAGTAAAAAATGAATAAAAACCTCTTCTTATATGCAAGTAAATATGGTATATTAAACAACCTGAAGCTCGATAATATATAGATATGTAGCCAAATGATCACTTTAAATCTTAGTTATAACCTTATGCATGATTAACTGCATAAGGTTATATCTAAATTTAAATACATCTGGAAGCAAGGGCTTTCTTGGAGTCTGAGTGGTGCAACTGGCAAGTGCACCACACGGAAAGTGGAGGTTGTGAGTTCAAGCCCCGCCCCTGCCAGTTCTTTTCTTTCAGATGATTTTAAATTGTTTAATAAATTATTTAAATTATAATTATTAATTTAGATAAGAGATGGCAACTAATGTCTACCTTTAGTAGCAAATTACTTAGTATTAATTATTAAAAATAGTGGATTTATAACCCAAGTTTTTAAGGCAATCGTTTGGTTATGATTCTAAGAATATTATTGTACAAATTATATATTTTACAATAGAAAAATACATCAAATAAAAAAATTTATTCAAAATTACTTTATTTTATGGCATATAAGATGCAACTTTCATCCAGAAATGGCTCAAAAAATTTCCCTGCATCTTATATGTGAAGTTTCAATTTCCTGTAGGCTAGTGATTTTCTCAAATGCCTTCAGTAGGCTATAGTGTGACCTCTACTTAAACCAACTCTTGAATAAAAATGCTATTGTTTAATTAAACATATTATTATTATTATTACTACTACTAATTTTAATTATTTAAAATAGAATTATTATAAATATTAGCCAGATAATGTGAAACAATTATTAATTAATTGTTCGTCATATGCATCTAACTCTTCAAAGTTAAGCAGTAACTTTTCTCAACACTTATACATGATACTATCTATTTACTGGACCACCCAGTCTAATTTACAGGTGATATCTAACTTTTGGACAATTTGTAATATTGTACATAATACTTTGATACTCCTGAATTGTTTTTCAAACACTAAATTTGCACTTTCATAAACTGTACAGTATTTTAGCTAACAAAAAATTTTTAAACTATTTTTGGCTGGTTTTGATAATAGCAAAATCATTTGTAAAAATTAGTTTTTATCATCTGTTTTCTGTTTAATCCGTGATTTTTAATATCTTAAATAATGCTTTATGCATGACAGCTGGATGGCCGAATGGTCAAGGTGGCAGCCTACTGCTCTGGGGAATTTGGGATCAAATCCAGATGGCTCAAAAAAAGCCCAATGAATTTTTCGGTTGGTGGTCCATCTGGATATGCCTGGCCCTGTTACTCACCACCTGGCTGCCCCATTGTGGGCTTGGCCAAATAATCCATAATGGGTTTGCTATAAGGGACCCTCTTAGTTACCACAGGACAGAAACAGTTAAAAAAAAAAAAGGACAGAACTTCTTTCACATGTCTCTCTATTGCTAAACTTTTGAAAATTCAGCTTTTGTACATATCTTTAGAAACACATTAACTCTGAAAGCTAGGGATTGCCTGCATTCTTACCAATGTTTCCTCTAATTCTTTTTGTAGCTGAGCGGAACATGTACTTCTCTGTGCAAAAAATAATTTTGCTGAGCAGATTCTTAGCAAAACAATTTTCTGAGCATATATATAATCTTATTTTTTCTTATAAAAATTAAAATAATTNTGGAACATTTATTAAGTCGAATGTCACGGATGTGTTCCTTCCACCTGATCCCAACTGCTCGTTTCGTTGAGCCTATGTATACTAAGTCCCTGTCAAAACAGTGGTCCCTAAGTGGTACTTTATATACGCCTGGCAATCTTTCATCCTCAGATTTATCCTTTCCATTGCACAGCATATCAAATACAGAAGGGCATCTTCTGTAGGATAGTGATATACTACGTTGTTGAGCAATTTTACTATATAAAGATTGTAATACTGGGTTGTAAGAAACAGGTACCCTCCGTTTATCCACATTCCGGTTGCCATTACCGGTTGCGAATTACCCCTTTCAGAAGGGGTAATTCCACCATTCCACCGAACTTTTGTGACATTTTTTGTACGATGTTGTGGTAGCCATGATGCTTAGCCACTTTACACAGGAATTGTAGTTCGTGTTCCAAAGCCTCTTGCGTAGAAGAGTGTGAGTAGGCTCTTTTAACGAGGGCTCTAAACGCCGCCATCTTATATTGGACAGGGTCACAAGAGTCCGCCGTAATATATGTGGGATGGTCTGATGGTTTGCGATACACAGAGGTTTGTATTATCGGTCTACTAAAATCAATATTCACATTGAGAAAATGCACCGATGAATCACTGTGTTGTTCGACTTCCACGGTAAGTCCATATGGGTTGTTGTTCATTTGGTCCAACAACTGGGAATTGTTCGGGCAGCCCCTCCAGAGTATGATGATATCATCGACGTATCGTTTGTAAATTATGATGTTTTGATGGAAATTCGGTAGTGTTGCATTCTCCAATTGTCTGATTACCAGCTCACACATGTCCCCTGAGACAGAGCTTCCCATGGGGACCCCTTTACCTTGCATATGTGTAACTCCTCCGAATTGAAAGATCGAGCTGTAACAGATCAGGTGGGACAACTCTAACACCTGTTGATGGAACTCCTCATTGCGTAAGATCTTAAACAGTAAGTCTCTGACTCTGCAAAAACATGGCGGAATCTCGATTGAAGGATATAGTGTGCGGAAATCCATTACCGTGATATAAGTAGGATGTTCAGTGACCTTTAGTAGCTCCACTAACTCCGTTGGATTAGAGATCGTGTATCTGTATCCTTCTAAATGTGGAGCGATGATGTTGTGCAACGAGGCCTCTAATTTGCGTGTAGGTGCTCTGGCCTTATCAACAACTGGCCTTAATTTTTGGCCCTGTTTGTGGGTTTTTGCAAATGCAAATAACTTAGGGGTATCAGGTGCATCCGTGATAATATTCCGTATACCTAATCTTGAGGCTAACTTTGTGTTAGAGAATTGTTTAACCTTAGATTGTATCTTGTCTATGGCGTTGTTTTCTGCCTCCACGCATCTGGTGACATCAATATATTCTCTAAGGCCCTTTTCATACGTTTCCCTCCTCATGATTACCAAAGCCTTGGTTTTATCTGCTCTGATTAAAGTAAGGTTGTTATTGCAAATCCACTTAGCTGTGCGTGAAAGGTCATCTCTGAAACGGATGATCTGTACTGAATCTCTTCCTTTCTTAAGTTTGCATGATGCTAACCACCTATAGTATTCTTTTTGTATGTCTGACATCCCTTGTAGCAGTCGTTCAAGGTCCAGTATACAGTTTCTTAAAGTACCCTTCGGATGAGGTGTAGGTGCATAGGCTGGACCATATCTAAGTATCCTTTGAGCATACATAGGCACTTGTATATTATCCCATACAACAAAAGGATATACAGGGCATACAACGATTTATCACCCATTAATTCCAGGGATGAAATCTATCTTTGGCTTGGCAAGCCCTAATGCAACAGGAAGATTAAGGAAGTCGTAAACTTAAGCAAGGAGGACGAAAAGCGTAGACAGTATGCATATAATGTGTTTTTTGCTTAACATCATTGATCTTACAACAGTAATTATATAAAAAATAAAAATAAAAATATTTTCAATTGCCTCTGCTATGAC
>NW_019392600.1:23169-28002 GCF_000671375.1 Centruroides sculpturatus
AACTCTTCAAAGTTAAGCAGTAACTTTTCTCAACACTTATACATGATACTATCTATTTACTGGACCACCCAGTCTAATTTACAGGTGATATCTAACTTTTGGACAATTTGTAATATTGTACATAATACTTTGATACTCCTGAATTGTTTTTCAAACACTAAATTTGCACTTTCATAAACTGTACAGTATTTTAGCTAACAAAAAATTTTTAAACTATTTTTGGCTGGTTTTGATAATAGCAAAATCATTTGTAAAAATTAGTTTTTATCATCTGTTTTCTGTTTAATCCGTGATTTTTAATATCTTAAATAATGCTTTATGCATGACAGCTGGATGGCCGAATGGTCAAGGTGGCAGCCTACTGCTCTGGGGAATTTGGGATCAAATCCAGATGGCTCAAAAAAAGCCCAATGAATTTTTCGGTTGGTGGTCCATCTGGATATGCCTGGCCCTGTTACTCACCACCTGGCTGCCCCATTGTGGGCTTGGCCAAATAATCCATAATGGGTTTGCTATAAGGGACCCTCTTAGTTACCACAGGACAGAAACAGTTAAAAAAAAAAAAGGACAGAACTTCTTTCACATGTCTCTCTATTGCTAAACTTTTGAAAATTCAGCTTTTGTACATATCTTTAGAAACACATTAACTCTGAAAGCTAGGGATTGCCTGCATTCTTACCAATGTTTCCTCTAATTCTTTTTGTAGCTGAGCGGAACATGTACTTCTCTGTGCAAAAAATAATTTTGCTGAGCAGATTCTTAGCAAAACAATTTTCTGAGCATATATATAATCTTATTTTTTCTTATAAAAATTTAAATAATTAATTATAAAGTAGAGATTAAAATTCATTTTAAAACATACTTCCATACAAAATGTTATCTTTTGTCAAAATGATTTAATGTATTTAATCGAAAAATACGTAGCAATAATCATATTGCAGACAGAGTGAGAAATAAGTAAACAACAATTGAAATCAGTGTGGATGCTCGCCTGCGCGGCGCACAAATTCTCGTGCGCGGCAACAATTTGAGCAGTGCGCAGCCATGCAGCTTAGAGGGAACATTGATTCTTACTCTTAGTTCCTAATACATCTAAATAATTGGATTATGATGTACTGTTAAAAATATGGCTTGACACTCATTTGATATAAATTCTTTTAAGAGTTTTATTTTTACTTTATACATTTTACATTGTGAAGTGTGTTTTTGTGGAATGTCAGAAAAAATATTTATGAAAGAAAATTTGTGGTATGAAATATTGACGACAATTTTATTTTGAATTATATATATAAGTAGTTTTTTGTTCTGCTTAAGTGTTATATACATGTTTTTATATACTATAATTTAATATTATACATGTTCAGACTAGATTCTTTTTGCTGTTTGATGCTAACTTTAGAATTTAGGCATATGTAATTCATTGTAATGCATGAATGACTGTATTATTCATATTTAACAGGAAATGTCAATGTATTGAAATGATTTACAGTCCTCTTTATTCCATACAATAGAATAAACCTGTTGAAATTTTTTTAGGAGGAAATTGAATGTATTGTGAAATTTGACTGAACTTGAAGCAATTATTTTATTCCATTAAAATTAAAACACACTATTGACTGCATTATTGTCACCCAAATCATTTCAAGTGTTTCGTGTTTAGTTACTATAGTAATGCTTGAATGATTTCATAAAACCAAAATTGTTCTAGTTTTATTATTAAATTTCATAATTTGAATCATTATAAAATGGTACAACTAAAAATATTCCTTTAATTCCTTCCAAAAAGCAAAAGTGAAAAAATAATGAATTTCAGCAAAACTTGAATATGAAACATCAGTATATAAATACAGTAGAGCGTCGATTTTCCGAATCAATTGGGGACTGGGGTTGTCCGGATAACTGATATTTCGGATAACTGATTTACGTACGAAAAAATAGTTTAACTTATCCGATTTCAAAATTTTTCTCCGTTGCGTGTCGCTTTGCGTTGAATTTTCGTCGATGTTAAGCCTAACAAAGACTATTGTATCGTTAAAAATTATTTTTTTATTTTGTACAAACAAAATAAATATATTGAAAAATATAAAAATAATAAAAAATTATACTTCAGATGTTAATTTAGTATCAAAAACGTAAAATATTTGAGTAACCCAAGACATAGCCAAAGATTGAAGCGCCACAGCACTGGCGAAAATTTAAATTTGCCGACTGGAATTCTTTCGGATGATTAACTTTCGGAAAATCGACGCTCTACTGTAATTATTGTTAATGCTTATTTTATTTCCTTTCATATGAGATTTGAATCAGATAATCACTGTATATTTAATAAGATAATATGTTGAGGTAAATCTAGTGTGAAGTTCATCACTAAGATTCCTTCAATAGCCACAGCTTACGAGGAAGTCTTTATCAGCAACATGTACCAAGGATTGGTCAAGTTACAAGAAGAGAAATGATCAAATTTCTTTTGATAATCTTGGCCTTATTCAGGCACATGGAAACTATTTATTAGAGTTTTAATGTCCACTCAAGGTTAGGTCAGATAGTATGACCTGATTCTGATATACTGCTGGCCAAGTAAAATGCAACACCATGTAGGCTTCTAGATATTGCAGGTGCTGCATTTTACTTGGCCAACAGTGTAGTTTGTCTTACACCAATAGTGAGAAATAAAATAATAAAATAAAATAAATGATTCAATACAAGAGGATGTTATGCCATATAATTTTTTGAAAAGTCATCATGTTTAAAATATCGAAGACTAAATAAAATTAAAAATTTTGATATCTTCGCATATCTTTCACAACCACAGAAAAACACAATTACCATGAGCAGAGCTTACCTTTCTTTTGAGGCTCTTCCCTGCTTACGAATATGTAAATTGATTAAATGTCCCTTTGGCTGATCAGATTCTTGTAAAATTAAAAAAGCCAGGATGAAATATATTTTTTAAAATATTAAAGATATTTTAATGAGAATATTTTTTAAGAAGATTTTTAGAAATATCTTTGATAATTAAAAAAATTATTTCATCCTGGATTTTTGTAAATTTTATAAGAATCTGGAGTCAGAGGGACATTTATTCAATTTACATATTCATAAGAGCCGCAAAAGAAAGGTCGACTCTGTTCTTGGTAATTGTGTGTTCCTGTGGTTGTGAGGATGTGTGAAGACAAAAATTTTAGTAATAAACCAAAGTAGCCCAATTTAATCCAGCAATCGTTTCACATGTTAGTTGTCCTCTGGATTGATCATTTTTCCAAATATTTCTAAATTATTAATTAATTACTGATTAGAATTAATTAATTAATTTGTTATAAGATTAGTCTTATATAAAATTGTTATTATGTCAAACTATTTCATAGGGATATTGATAGATACTTAATTTTTTATTAGGTGTTGAATGGCTTTCTGTTATCTACTAAGAAAATCAGAAATTGAAATGTTACTGTATATATGATAATTAAGAAAATAGATGTAAATGATTAAATGAAATTATGCATATTTTATTCAATTTTTAATACAAAATTTTATTTTTTTTCCAGATGTCCTTATTTGACAATTCATTATCATATTGCTGTACCTATATGTCAAGGAATCATAACCTTTTTTGTTATAGCTAATTTCACACTAGCCACATTTACAGATCCAGGAATCATCCCTAAAGGTAAGGAAACTATAGAAATGGAGTCAAAATTGTTATCTATACATTATGAAATTAGTTTTCATATTTAGGAAAAATTATCAAACAATTACAAAGTATCAAAGTGTATGTGAGAACTCATAAAATTAGGCTTTTTAGACAACAGTAGAAATCATCAAGCAAATGAGTTAGTCAGATATTTTATTTCTTTGTGAAACATACATCTTGTTAAAAAACACTTAACTTGTACTTACACAAGCAAAGCCTTTATGCAAATATATAATAATTATGTTAAAAACATTTATTTACTATTTTATGTTACAGTTTATTTAAAATGTATTCAATTTTGTCACAGTTCTGCAGTTTGCAAACTGGAATTCAGTTCTGAAACAATCTACAGGAAAAAGCATTGAATTTTATATGATTTTTATCAGTAGTTTTGTGTTTAATGTCAAGCTTGTGATTATTTAGACACAAATGTAATGCCCTCTGATGATCAATATATGTTGTAATTTGCATTGTAATGCTGTAAAGTACTATATTATTTTTCCGACTTTTCCAACGATTATCGACACTACTGCGTGCCGGAAATAGCCGTTCCCTAACGGGTACTTTACACAGATTCGCGTTAGTGTGCCAGGCCTGGACTTTAAGCGTGCACCGAATTAAATAATGACAAAGTTTGTCAATAACAAAAATCAAATATTTAATTAAACTTCTAGTAATAAACTATATACAGTATTTAGTGAAAATCAAAACAATAATTTATTCAATGAAATTCAACAAGAATCAACCCGACAAACTCAAATCAATCTATTTCTAACTTAATTCTATTCCCCTTTGGAATTCGACAAAAATCAAAGACTTAACTTATAAACAATATTTCTTATAAATTAAAGATCCTAATCGTCACCTCAATATACTAGGAACCTATTTCCTCAAACTCTCAAGACTTTCTATAATTGTCGATCCATAAATCGAATACCTTCAAAATCGCCTTGGAACTATTTGATCCTATCGGACACCTCTCTCGTTCACTGCTACTAAGCTCACCAAAGCTCGTCGCTATCAGGAATTCACCTCGTTCATCTTCACTTGAGACTCGGAATTTATAGTGTGAGGTGACGTCACAATTCTGAATGAGATCACTCTCCTCATTTACATACTTAACGCTAACAATAACTTTTTTT